>NC_064304.1:41437541-41737541 GCF_023373825.1 Bactrocera dorsalis | reverse complement strand
CACTCGTGTGGAAAGGCAAAGTAACTTCATAGAGGGATGAAAACAATATCCAATAATCATGCCATTTGAGTGATTTGACACCTTACAATCAACATTGAAAACACCTCCACTTCCGTTATAATCTTCACAGAGTAGAAAATCTGCTGCTAAACCACCAGCGCCCTCCATGCGCAACTTGCGATCACGCATTTTTATAGGATTTATTGCACGTATAGTGTCACTGGACCATATTTGTACGGTATCATCAATAAAACAGTTAAAAATATGATCCGGCTGTGAAAAATAGGCGGAAAACTTAAGTTGACATTTTTTCTTTCTAAATGGAAAACGTTGTGTTGTCACGAATTGCTCTACATCAAAAAGTATGACTTCGTAGCCACAATGCACAAGCACTAAATGTTGCCGGTTTACTGATGGAGGTGGGCATGATATTGCCATTATATCTTCTTCTTCTTTACTGGCGTAGACACCGCTTACGCGATTATAGCCGAGTCAACAACAGCGCGCCAATCGTTTCTTCTCTTCGCTACGTGGCGCCAATTGGACATTCCAAGCGAGGCCAGGTCCTTCTCCACTTGGTCCTTCCACCGGAGTGGAGGTCTTCCTCTTCCTCTGCTTCCCGCGGCGGGTACTGCGTCGAATACTTTCAGAGCTGGAGTGTTTTCATCCATCCGGACAACATGACCTAGCCAGCGTAGCCGCTGTCTTTTAATTCGCTGAACTATGTCGATGTCGTCGTATATCTCGTACAGCTCATCGTTCCATCGGATGCGGTATTCGCCGTGGCCAACGCGCAAAGGACCATAAATCTTCCGCAGAACTTTTCTCTCGAAAACTCGCAACGTCGACTCATCGGTTGTTGTCATCGTCCAAGCCTCTGCACCATATCCTTATTTCGTTTGCCATGGTCGTCATCAAAAGGGGGGTCTCTCATCCGAGGCTGTGTTTGCATTTTCATTGGGGGTGTTTTTTTACGTGGCGGGTCCCAAACCCAGCGCACAACCATTATATCAGATTTTGATATATGAAGGGACTGTGTAATAGTTGATTTATCTAAATTCAGTAACGCTATCTCGCCGTGTTCATTTCCTATGAGAAAATGATTTCTTCGTTCTCTCCATGGCGCTATTGCACTGGGAAAATGTATCACGTCATCCAATCTCTGGAAACTTTTGTTCACCAAGTCGAATATATATATTAAGCCAATTTCAGCAACTACCACCATTATAGAGCTTTGTGAATTAAAAGCGCACAACTTAAGATTGGGACTGAACTTCCTATTTAACCATTCAGAAATGTAGTGTATGCTTAGAATATTTCCATTTTCACTTTTCTTAAATCTGAATGGGTAATCCCGTAACTCGTGCGGAATTTTCAGCAATATGCTTGCTAAAGGATTATCATCGTCCTCTTCCATGTTTTCAGGAGATTGTGCACTTACATCATCATTTAAATTGTCTTTCACAGCGTTAGCTTCAGCTGCCTCAGCCACGGCAGCGTCTCTAATTTCATTAATTATTTCTTGCACCATTTCAGTTGTTGTTTCGTCGTTTTTCGGATTATATAATTACAAAATCGGTGCTTTGGTCATTGCTGACTTTAGTTGTTGGAATGCTAGCTGTTGTTCTTGATCGAATCGAAATGCTTCGTCTTTTCTAAGTAGATTGCTTAATGGTCTTGCGACTACAGCGTAACCTTCTATAAACCGTCTAAAGTACGACGTGGGGCCTAAGAATCTTTGGAGAGACTTCTTATCCCGAGGTATTGGAAATATTTTTACAGCTTCTACTTTATCTTCGGAAGGCTTTATACCTCCTCCTTCTATTACATACCCAAGAAATGTAATCTTTTTCATTAAAAATTGACATTTTTGCCACCTAACTTTAAGTCCATAATTTTCAGCTCTAGATAAAACTATTTTTAGTTTATCTGTTCCTTCCTTTTCATCTTGTGCTGGTATAATTATATCGTCCATATAGACTACAATAATTCCCTTTTGAACCAGATCTCTAAAAATTGCTGAAATGTATCGAAACATATTATAAAAAATAAGCGAAAAGCCGAAGCGGCCGTCAAATAGCCCTTATGCTATACGAGTACCTACGAGTTAAGGATGCCAAGGTTTGGAATAGCAGAAATACAAATCATCGTGGCCGCCTCATTATAAATTTTTGGAGTCAAACAAATCTTACGATTTTTTCGAAAGGAAAATAAAGGTCTCATAATAGACCTAATGTTTGATAACAAAGCAATCAGCAGGCATACTAAGTGGAAGGTGTCAGCCATGTACTCAAATAGTGATCATATGACTATAATTGCTGAAGTTTCGTTCTCCCACGAAATGGAACTCTGACGCAGAAATACTACTCGAAAACGAAGTTGGCATCACAAGGAATTTGATACTGATTATTTTGAGAGCGTCTGGAATGCGCAAAGGCACCAAGCGAAGATGCCGTCCACCTAGTATCCGCGGTGCGAAAGTAACTTGTTGGTACATGCGGCGCAAATATGTGCAGGACGAGAAACAATCGCGAGCCGGTATACTGGTGAAAGGAAGAAATCACCAAGCTGAGGAAGCTCTGTCACGGCTAGACAGCGTAGCCAGGGAGATGAAAACGAAATCCTGCTCAGAGAAGCAAAACGCTACCCGTAGCAAAATATCCTTTTTCGTAACGCTCTGCGAAGAAGCAAATATAGGCCCCTGGGGAACGGCATACAAAATATGTAGATATGTTGAAGTTCAAAAATAAGACGCAACAACCTAAGAACGCATCATTTATGAGAAATGTTGTCAAAGCATTATTCCCGAAAAATTACCCCAATTTGCCACGTTAAGCGAAACGAGAGCTACTCCTATTAGTCAGCGAAGAAGAACTATTGGCTATTACAAAAAAAAATCAAAAACTCCTAAGCACCTGGAATAGATGGTATACATAATAGAGCACTAAAAGAAGTCATGACTCTAATGCCCAGTATGTTTGTAAAAATGGGTGCAATGCGATGGAAAGGCGGATGGCGATGATGTTGAAGTATGGTGTCTATTGGCGGCTATATAAGTTACCAGAGCTGTCTATAGAAGCCAAAAGAGAAGAGAGACTAAAAGTATGGCAGCAGCGAATGCAAATCTCACTCAAAGGATGGTGGAGGCTCAGTCTGATCCCGGACATTTATTGGTGGATAGACAGACGACATGCGGACCTAACTCAAATACTAAGTGGGCATGGGTGCTGTAGAGGCTATCTGTACAGATTCCAACACGACATTAGTCCGAATTATCCCACGCCTTTGATGACTCTGAACATCTATTTTTCTAATGTTCTCGCCTTTCAAATACAAGGGTAAAACTTAAAACCACATTCGGTGGTAGTTTTACGATGGAAAATTGGAGACACTCATGTGTCAATTTACTGAGAACTGGAAAGCTGCAGCCTCAATCAGGACAAAACTGAGACATATAGAGCAGATTAGGCGTCCGTCAGTCCGTCCTATAGAGGAGACTTAAATGTCTTATCCCTTCCACGAGGTAATACTTATTCAGGTGGTTTGTTGCTTCTCTACTTAAAAGAAAGTATCACATTCACATATATTTAGTTATTTAAGATAGTTTAAAAAACTGTATATAAGGGCTTGATATATGAAATTAAAGTCAGAATAAAATTATTCCCACAAATGACATGTTTATCAATTTTCGTCTCCCACCAGAGGTAAGATAGAATTGAAACAGCTTGTCAACAACTTCAATAAATTTATTATTTCGTTTGCCGTATGTATGGTATGTAGTGCTATCTTGTTGGAACCAAAGGTCGTCCTCTTCAAAATCCTCCAATTCAGGCACGAAAAAGTCATTAATCATTGTTCTATAGCGTTCCGAAGTTCAATGTAAGATTATGGCTTGTTTCATTTTTGTAGGAACAGAGCGCAAACAGTGACTTTATGAGGATGTAATAGGGTCTCAACAATGACTTGTGGATTACCATCACTCCAAATGCGACAATTTTGTTCATTAACATACCCATTGAACCATAAGTAAGCTTTATCGTTGAACAAGAATTTCTTATGTAAATCGGAATCAGTGGCCATCTCGTTGATACGTACGATGTAAGATCTTCCATAAAGTGAATGCTGCACGGCAGTAAAAGCACGATGTGCCGCACAAAGTTTACAAAAGCAAAGCGAAAGTTGTGGAAAAATTGCGATTTAGTTCCTTTTAGATCCATACAGTTGACATAGCACTAATCTAACTTCTTCAATCTGCCTGAGAAATACGTTTTCTGGAGATCTGGTAGACTTCCTACTTACTTAGCTATAGTACCAGGTGCACCTAATCTGGGTGTCTGGTCACACAGGTATAGCCGGTAACGAACTGGCTGATGAGCTCGCCCGCTCCGCAGCCTACACCAATATGGTAGGACCCGAACCCTTCACTGGAGTGGGTCCCCATACCTTAAAGGA
Source organism: Bactrocera dorsalis (assembly GCF_023373825.1). Lineage (NCBI taxonomy): Eukaryota > Metazoa > Arthropoda > Insecta > Diptera > Tephritidae > Bactrocera > Bactrocera dorsalis. Next base: position 41,733,089 of record NC_064304.1, on the reverse strand, counting down.
GTTGGTCCGCAAGGAAGAAGGAGTGGGCAGAGAAAAGCATTGGCAACGAGTGCATGGTATGCGACATGCCAAGTTGCTAATTGGGGGGTACAACCAGAGCAGGCTTAAATTTGTAATTAACCTCCCTAGGGATAAACTCAGGCTACTGGTCGCATTTCACACCGGCCACTGAAAGATGAATAGGCATTTATATAACACTACTGGTTCTGCGACAGGGAGCCTGAAACACCAGAACACCTGCTAATCGACTGCACAGCAGTCTGTAGACGGAGGTTTAAAGCCCTTGGATCCATGTCTCCGGATAGAGATCGCTTTACCTCACTAGCACCCGGCAGAATATTGGACTTTATCAATAGGCTGGGGCTAAGTGAGTCCTTATGATTTAGGAGAGGGCGCAATAGACCTAAGGTCGCGGTGCATTCCTCATTTATCAATCTAATCTAATCTTTTCCTGTAATAGGAATAAGAAATTTTATTTATTTTTTTTCAAATTTTCGCTAATAATGTCCGGATTTTGGCTTAAAAACTTGTTTCACAGTTAATATCGTAGATATAAATACAACGATGGTACCTTTAGTTGAAGTTTTTTAAACACAAATTCAACATTGTCGCAAACATCAACCAAAGCTTTCACAATAGTTAAATTTATGCTTTAAAAGTCATCGACTTTCGTTCTTTGTTGCTAAATTCTATTCATGTCCGTCCAGTTATCATGAATTGACTTAAGCATTCTATAATGGGAACACCATCGAGTTGGGCACTGATTTTTTCAGGACGTTTGAAGAAGGTGTTGCTAATTTACCTTTTTAAAATATTTAGTATTTTTTTGCAAGCTTCCAAAGTCTCTGATAGCTTTATGTTTGCCGAAAAAGATTTTCCACTATATTAGGTAGTAAGTGGCTACTACAATTAAGCCTTATATTATTTTCTAAAGCTTTATAATATGAATGCCCCTATCTTTTAGAAAGTTAATTGATTCTATGTTGCATACTACAAATTCTTTAAATACACTTTGGAGCTCCTTAATAATATTATTACTAGTTGTCCTTTCGAAATCCAATGATTTCATTCCAAGAACAATATCATTAAATTTGTTCTCGATCATGTAGTGGAATGTGACGCCTTAAAAATTTCACCGTACGTAATTATCTGCCAACAATATTGGCTGATGCTCCTCCACTTCGTACAGATTCAGCAATTTCCTCTCGTATCTCTATTTTTTTTTCTCTGCCGCCTTTTACACCTTCCGCGACACCGTTGTAGGATCCGGTAAAAGATCGTCTACATTCGCCATAAACTGCTCCGAGCTTTTTAACAAGTTTTATCATTTTTATGAAGCCAGTACCTTGTACAGCAGAAAATAATCGGCAAACTTCAATAATCCAAATCGCACAAATTTTTGTTGCCTAATTTTTGTCCTCAGCAGAAATTTATTTTAAGGTGTATTTGCTGTTTGTGGCCTTACAACAGTTATGCCTGTGCAAATTTGAAGTCTAATTGTTTTTATATTTTTACATAGCCGAGCACTTGCGACAATAAACAAAGCCGGTTACAACTTCGGGAAGTTCCTTATTAATTTCGGACAAAATATTCCGGAATGAGCTGCGCCCTTTCCGTTGACCACTTAAAGTGTATGTACCGCTAAGAATTGTTTCACTAATCATCTTGTTTTCCTCCATTTTTCTTTATTCACAAACATTTATACACCTCTTGGTGGTGCGTTTTTGTTGACCGCCAGTGTAGCTTCAAAAAGATGCTATTTTAATAACAAAATCATCGTTTTATGCTTGAGTAGACAACCACGGCATCGGGTAATAAATATCTTTTTTCTTTTCTTTCATTATCATCACATTCGTTATCACTGATTTTCCTGGTAAATTTGACACCCACGCACTAAATCTAAGGGATTACGCCATCGCAATTAAGAAAAATCATAATTTTTACTTCCCGTTATATCGCACATATATTTATGTACTTACATATATATGTATGTATATACAGACAAGTAATATCATATTTAGCTTTATGTGTACTATAAATATGTATGCGAGAAAGCGCTGTCCTCGTTTTTGCCCTTAAACTTAACTGTTGGTGTTAGAGCAGCAGATATATTATATAACATACTAATGACCTTGACCTTGTATCACACTCCCATTTACCCACACCGAATTCGTTCTCTTCGCAAATCGAGTATATACATACATAGATATATAATATAGCGGTAATTCACTCAAACCTACAATCTTGCTCACATCCCAAGAGAACTGCGAATATACTGATTACTATGTATGCATAGTATATACATACGAGTACATATAAATTTTGTTTGTGTACATAATGCATTTACTGCATGGATATAAAATCACACTTATTCACTTACACCCATAAATATGTTTGTATATGTGAAAATATAGTGATTTGCGAATAATGTGCGCGTGTTGGAGCGGAGCTAAAGTTCTCAGCCCACGAAGTACAGCCAAGTTTCACTGCTTCTTTCATCGCTGTAAAGTTTACAGTGTGCAAAAAATAACTGCTTGCTTATCCACACCGATTGGTATCAGTGTGAAGATATATAAAATCAGAGATTAGCGCGTATTTGTTGTAAAAATTCTTAGAGCGAACTCATCTAATCACCTCAATGTAGCATGTTCTAACTGCATAGTTCTAAAAAATACTTATTGCCATATTTTTGTAATTTTTCGACTTTCTGTTCTCATTAATCTTTCATACCAACATCAATAGCTTCACTATAACTTAGCATTAATGGCATCTTTTCTTTATTCCTCAATTCGGCTTCGATACGGCTTCAATTCGAAACACTCAGTAAAGCTAAGACTTTGTCTACTTGGTCTCCACAAGGTTGGTAGTTTTGTCCTTCTCAAAAATATGAAAGACACCTGTCAAAAACTCTAGTCGGATCGTCTTGTCTTAGTGTCTGCTTGGCATCCACTGAGCAGGCATTTTTCTTCCTCTCAAAAATATGAAAGACACCTCACAAAAACTCTAGCCGAAACGTCTTAGCATTACATGAGTTTCACTCTATACCAAGATTTTGATATGCATCGCTTTACACACTTCCATTCTGAACAGTTTATTGAGGTCAATGTCCAAAGAGTTCAGAATGAAGTTGCTTTAGTAGTGTTTAAAAATATTTAGCTCATTCAGTGCCGTCTAGATCAAATCTAAATTCATTTCGCTTGACACATAAGCAATGCCGAGCATAGTCTGCTCTCCCAACGCGCTGTGGTTCCAATTTAGAACTTGAGTATTACAATCGATCAACAGTCACAACCGGATACACTTCTTTTGAAGAAACAATTTTTTTCATATACTAGCTGTGGTTTTGCGGGATTCGATCTTTAGAGATCAAATTGGCACAAGGTTCAGTGGAATATGAAAACTCCTAATTTACAAGATATTCTTAATTAAAATAAGTATATCTAGCGTAATAAGGCACACATGAAGTCCGCGCTGAGTTATAACTTCAATATTGTAAAGGTTCCTTGAAAGCAGAATTAACACCAACAACAATGTCAGCGTCGAAATCCAAACGCAGAATAATTCTTGCCAACGCGTGTTACTTCGGACTGAGTAGACAACTGAGGAATAAAGTCTTCTCTTGACATACAAAATCCGAACTCTACAAGTTATTCATCATCCCCGTCCTACTATATGGTGCAGAGGCATGGACCATGACCAAAGCTGATGAGTCGACGTTACGAGTTTTCGAGTGAAAAGTTCTGCGAAAGATTTATGGTCCTTTGCGCGTTGGCCACGGCGAACATCGCATTCGATGGAACGATGAGCTGTACGAGATTTACGACGGCATTGACACAGTTCAGCTCATTAAGAGACAGCGGCTACGCTGGCTGGGTCATGTCGTCCGATGGATGAAACACTCCAGCTCTGGGAGTATTCGAACCAGTACTAGCCCGCTGTAGTAAGCAGAGGAATAGGAGGATATCCACTCCACAGATTTGTATAGGTATATGCTATTCAGTCATCTCTCCACACATCCGTCTGAAATCAATTAATCGTATTGCCGTCCCTCTGCACTTCAAAACTGTTTAAAACCACATTAGTTTCGTTTTTCCATGAAACACTTGTATTAATTAGAGAAAGATCTGAAGTGTGAGCGGCATATCCGTACATATACACACATACATCCCTGTCCTTGAATTTAAATACGTTATAAGTAGGTGTTATATTTTCAAGTATCCACAAAGGTTCAAAAAATACATGCAAACTATATAAACCGTATCTACATATATACAAGTGTTAACTAATGTATAATATAACAATATAAAAAAATCACGGTCATCAAGGGTAAATTAGATTGCAGAGACAGTCAGTGAACAGCCCTGAACTTGTCCCATATTTACGGAAGTACATTGCTAAGTTCACATGTTACTTCCGCCACAACCCGCTCCCGCTTCGACGCTGCCACGATGTACGAACCGAGCGCAGATAGTACATATGTACAATACAAAGTAACCAAAACAATGAAACAACAGTTATTCTGTAAACTTGTAAGAGCACAAAGTTTTGCAAGTTTGTTGTATGTTCTCTTTTTTCACGAGCTCTCCTGAGAGAGAAAGGTTGCTATTGAAAAGAACCAAGTTACGCTGTATACTTTGTAACATTACAGTACCTTTACATTGGCGCTGTTAGACAATGTTGCAGGCAATTGTTGCAACGATTAGATGAGGATTGTGGAGTGTTTGTGGACAGACTACCTTTATACTATGTATTTATAGAGTGTATGGCGTATTCTTTAAAAATATAAATAATGAAAATTAAATCAATTGCAGTTGACCAGAAAAATGTCAAAGCTGACTTCGTAGTAGCGCTCTTGATAGCTTCTTTCACCTTAATTTCAGGATATTGGTTCTCATCATAACAATTGATGAACTTTTATTGTAAAATCTTTTACTCATTAACAGAATTTAGTATATATTGATTCGTTTTTTATAGAACAAACATTATCTATTGGATTGGCGTCTGGCCACTGCTACTAAAGTATGGTTTAGTCTGCTCCTATATTTCGAAACTTTGTCTTCTTGCAATATCCAATCATGGTTCCTTTAGCATCAAAGCATTAGAGCTCACTTCAGTAAAGCTTTTTTAAAAAAAATTTAATCCAATTTATAAATTAGCAAAACGTTTTGTAGCCAATACAAATTTGCACAGGCGTTTTATTTCCATACCGCCAGTTCAGTGGGATGGGTTAAGGTATGCGCTTCCAAGTGTTTAAGGCTTGACCTCCCAAACGCGGTAAAGTCAAGAAGGAAGCATTGAGTTGTCCACCTCGTCTTCTTCGCTACAGCTTCTGCAAATGGCGACTGGTAAGATTCCTAGCCTTACAGCATGGACGCCAATAGGGAAATGGCCTGTTAAAAGCCCCACAACCAGGGAGAGGCTAGCCTTACTGAAGGCAAAGGGATCACTTGATCTCTTGCGATCGACCTTGTGCCAAAAGGATTTTGCGACAGCACATGTATCGATGGCGGCTCAGTAGTGGCCAAGCTCCCGCGTAGCTCAAGTAACTAGTAGTACAACACAAGAGTATTAGAGAGCACCGACTCGATCCCATTCTACTGATGGCGGTTCTAGGGCTGTCTTGCTAGTTCATCACTTTACAATTGCCTGCGATTCCGCTGTGGTCTGGCACCCATACCAGTCTCATCATAAACAGACTCGATGCCATTTACGTTAGGCACTCCATGACCAACCCTGAACTCACTGTTAATGAGTTCAAGGCTACTATCACCGCCCTGCTATCTGAGTGGATGGTCACTACTCTGAAGAAGGCTGCACTCCGCAGTAGTAAATCTACTGCTACCTAAATGTTACACCTAAAACTAATCCATACAGATATGGGTTTATATATTACTAGCTGACCCCGCAGCCGTTTTCCTGCGTAAAATTATGTGTTTTGAAATGAAAAGAAAGTTAAATTTATCATTTCTTTTTTTCAATGTAACACAGCTTGATAAAGAACATTTTTTGGTTTTTGTTCCGGTGCGTAAGTGTACAGAGAAGATAGTTTTCCAACTCGTGAGTACGCCACATATTTTTGGCCGCGTGAAAAACATAGCATTTTTATTTTTTTTTTTTTCCCGCAGAAATAATTTCATCAATTTGATCTGGTGTAACCACCATCCACCATCCACAATGCAAAGAAGAATGAATGCGTGCGACAAACCCTTCTTTTGCCACTCAACAGAATACATCTAGCATCTAACAGCACCATATACACCATGTATACGTACATTACTTCAAGATAAAGTCCATCGAAGCTTGAAAAAGTCTTGCTGTGACATCGTGACAATCGCTTGCTGATTGACCGCGATCCATAATTCAACACGTATGTCATCGCATCCTGGGTGTACTCGGTCATGTGCCTTGGGCTGCTAATGTATGTTGATGGCAAAAGGAACGCCGACCGATATTAGCGCGACCTCTTCGTGGCATCGTAACATATTTCAATCTGTAATTGATCACTTTATGTGCAACACACATAACATTTTCACTGAACAATTTTCAAACATTTTTGAAGCAAATGACAAATTTGAACGACTCAAATAATTGCAAAAACAAAACAAAAAAATTTAAAAGAAATATTGTATGGAAAAAATTAACTTTTTGTAATACAGTAGAACTCCAATTATCCGAACTCCGACTATCCGAACCGCCGATTATCCGAATCACAATGTAGGAGAGTGGATGGCTTGTGACACGTCTGACCCTGGTTTTCAAATTCTCAATGACGATGAAATTGTTGTAAGTGTGAGAGAAGATGTTGAAGTGGAAGTAGAAGAAAAACTTTCTGCTGATGTTGAAGTCGACGCTGGACCATCAGCTAGTGAAGCATTTGCCGGCCTCGAGACTGCTTTGAAGTGGATGGAGCGTCAGCCCGAGTGTGACCACTTGCAACTGCTCACCGTCAAGCGAATGCGTGACCTGGCTGCCCGAAAACGGTTAAAGACCGCAAAACAGCTTACATTGACGGAGATGTTTAAAAAACTATGATTTTTATTTCTAAACTTGTACATAAATACATTTTATTTATATTTAAAACATGTGAAAATTTCATGTTTCTTTCATTTAATTCAATAAAAAATAGTGCAATATCAAAACGTAGCTTTTGTTCTCTCCAATGGCAATTTTTTTTTTTAAAATCCGATTATCCGAATATTTGATTATCCGAATGGGTCCCGGTCCCCATTAATTCGGATAATTGGAGTTCTGCTGTATTCCAATTTTCCGACTTTTCCTCACGAAAAGCATACAGTTTTTTTTTATTTTTAAACCTTCCCCGATTCACACAGAACATTCTCTGAAAATTTCATTAAAATTGGTTGAGTCGTTCCCTTAGCGTTACTAATAAACAAACATTCATTCGTTTGTATGGTAGAAAGAAAACGGCTGTTTTTAGGGGTGTTCCGGCAACTATTCAAATTTTTCTTGCCGTAAAAACCATCCTTGAGCCTCAACGAACATTTTAAAAAAAGAATTGGCAAAATTGGCCCAGGCGTTTTTGAGTTATGCGCTTACCAACACATTTTGCGATTCATTTTTATATATAAGATATACTATATATACATATATGTATGTATATATAAATGATCAGGTTAACGAGACTAGTTGAATTCCGCGTAACTGCCTGTCTGTCCGTCGGTGAAAGCGATAACTTGAATAAAAATTTAGATATCGTAGTCAAATTGGGTATGTATGTTCCTTGAGAAAAATTTGAGAACGAGTTCGTAGATGAGCGTAATCGGACAACTGTAACGCCCACAAAACGCCATTAAAGGAAGTCCTATAAAGTGCCTATCCTACTAAATAGTTAGAAACATCTCATTATAAATTGTAGACATGCGGTTGACACAATTTTCGTGTGTTGAATAGGAAAATTTCACAAAACAAAACGATGTGGACCAAGTTTTGGGAATCTTCCGAGAACTTCTTCGGATGTGTAAACTGACGTTGTTCAACACCAAAAGCTCCGTCAAGATCGGAAAGGACCTCATCGAGCCGTTCGATAACAAATGGAGTCGCCTCCATATCGTTCGACTTCTTCAATCTACCGCTGGAGAAAATAATTCGAGCTGCAGCTCTGAATACAGAAGGTACAATCTTTTACAAGCGTGTACAGCTGCTGTCGTACGCCTATGACATCGTTATCATAGACCATAACAACCGCCGCCGTTAGGTCTGCTTTTTCCAGGTTGGACAAAGAGCGAAGCAAATGGGTTTGGTAGTGAACGAGGCCAATACGAAATATCTTCTGTTATCACACAAACAGTCGTCGCACTTGCGACTAGGTTCCCACGTCAGTTTTGACAGTCATAACTTCAAGGTCATATATAATTTCGTCTATCTTGGAACCAGCATTTACACCAACAACGTCAACTTCAAAATCCAACGCAGAATAAATTTTTCCAGCAGGTGCTACTTCGCACTGAGTAGGCAATTTAGAAGTAAAGTCCTCTCTCGACGAACAAAGACCAAATTCTACAAGGCATCTCGACAACATTGACATAGTTCAGCGCATTAAGAGACACGGTTACGCTCGCTAGGTCATGTCGTCCGAATGCATGAAAACTCTCCACCACTGAGAATATTCGACACTGTACCCGCCGCGAGAAGCAGAAGAAGAGGTAGACCTCCACTCCGTCAAGTTGGAGAAAGACTTGGCTACACTTGGAATTTCCAAAAGGAAGAACGACTGGCTCGCACGATTGCAGGTGCCAAGATTGCAGGCTAAAGGAATATACTTATTATTTTCACCATGAGTGCATGTACATACATTAGAACGGGTTCATTTACAAGGAGCCAAAAAGCCGGATATCTTGCATATGTCAGAAATAGTCTGCGGAGCATTCTGATCTTTTCCTAATAGAATATAGGTCTACAATCGGTTTCAAGTCAAGGATTTTAAGTTTATCCTTTAGGAAGTCAGTTTTTACTCATTTGCCGGAATCGATCAATTCCGCAGTAGTATGCCTCAATATTTTAATTTATTTGTAAAAAGTTTGAACAGACCACCAAAATTTAACTGAATTGCAATATATTTCAATAAAAATCATATAAAATTCATAAAACATTCACATATCTCTATTATATATATGTAGTACATATGTACTATTATACAAAAAATCAACGGAACCACAAATAATACTATATCGAAAAGCAGCAAAATGCAACCTTGGTTGCAACTCAACCGTTTCTATGCGACGCTAAAAACTTGCGACATGCCTCCAGACTATGACGACTTAAATAGTTCTCTTGGCTGAACGCCTTGGTGCACTGCGGACACTGATAGCTCCAGTTGTGATGGCCTTTGGTGCGCTGATGAGCGCGCAAATTCGAACTGGAAGAAAGAATAAGACAGTGAAAATTTGAATGATGAAGAACTTACGAAAGTATTTTCTGCTTTTTTTTTGTGTACTTACCGATCGGCAAAACGCTTCTGGCACGATTCCACCGGGCACACGAACGGTTTCTCGCCGGTATGCAGACGCATGTGACCATGCAGCACCCAAGGACGATCGAACTTCTTGTGGCACTGTTCACATTCGTAGCTCTTCTCCAGATGTTTATTGCGCCGACGTTTGCTCAGCTCCGGCACTGCAAACTCGAAATCGTGCGATTCTCTGGTGGCCGCCAAACTTTTGGGCGCATCAGACAATTTCGGTGCTGCTTGCTCGGTGGGCTCCTTTTTCAAACTATAACCATGTGAAAACTGTGGTGAAGTGTTTGTGGCTGTAAGTGAATTGCCGGTTGTTATTGTTGCTGCTGCCAACGGTTGCACAATCGATAGCGATTTGTCAGCTTGAGTTTTGCTCGTCAACTCACCGTTGCTGGCGTTGGCGTTGGCTGCTGCTGTAAGCTGCGCGTTTGTTTCATCCGCTTCGGCTGGCTTCCAATAGACATGACTGAAAGTGCCTTTCGAGTTGTGTCCCGAATGGCGTTCCATAAGCGGTGTATCCAAAATTATTTCGAGTTCATAGCGCGTTGTCATCGGTATGAAATCACTGTCATACCTTTGAAATGTTTTTATTTTTTTTATGTAATGAAGTGCAAAATTAATTTTGTAAAAAAGTATAAAAAGTAAAAGTTTTATAAAATCAATTAGTTGCAATGCGTTTATATCATGTCTTACCACTCGGAAGAAGGCAGCAATTTCTTGTGCTTCGGCTTTAACTTGTTCTTCTTCTCGGCCATCGGCTTCGGTGTCGCAATGTAGTAGGTGCGCTTCAGCTTCGGCAGCTTCGCGATTTTCGGAAAAATTGGTATGCGCCGAAAGACATCTGTGACATCGGATTTGTTAAATGGAATAACCCTACTATATAGTTTTTATTTTCTTTGAACTCGCTTACCATCCAACGCCTCGTTAACGCGTATCCTGGCGTAATTATACCGTTGTGAGAAAATGCTGCGCACCATCTTCGCTTTAGAAAAAATGTACTTTTGTTCCTTCGTCACTCGCTGCTGAATGGAAATAAATTTGAAATTTTCTCGAAAACTTTTTGTTTGCTACTTGAGAAATATTTACCTTGTGTGAAAAAGTCATGGCCAACTAGGCGAGTTAAAAACAAATTGCTGTGCAACTTTTCAGCCGCAATGTTGTCTCAGATAAAGTAAAGTAGTTTTTCAGTCGAAAGAATGCGAAACGAATAAGTGACATAACCTTATTTTATTGGAAGTAGGAGATTGCTGAAATTTAGCAGTCAGTTGGTCTGCCGATGGCGAATACGAAGCAGCAAAATTATTTCTGCAATATTCCTCTTCATTTCTGACAACAAAAGCTATTTTTTATACTATTTCTTTTTGTTTTACTTAGTTTATTATTACCGTTATTTGCTTTATCTTGAAGCAAGCGCTTTAAATTTTTTTCTAACCTCAAAATATATTTCCGTCAATTGTCATATTCCTACTCTTCTTTGATCGTTTGTCTTTCATATGAGACTAAGCTTTTTCGAAATCTTGATGCACTTCTAGGATTCATGCCCCATTACAACCAAAACTATTTCTTTCGGTAAAGCACCTTTTCTTAACGAGAACTTAACGGACAGATGGCTACTAACCACACATTGAGAAAACGGTCCTAAATATTTTATTTAACTCCATAAAAGTAGTAATGACTCTTTTAAAAACCTCAGAACCTTCTTCAAAAAGTTAGAATTCCGTTTTGAAACCCCCGACACCTTTTCTTCGCTTATTTACAAATGTATGTATGTATGTATATAGGTGGAAATAAATACTGTGTTCTCTCACATCTGTCCTTAGGAAGAATCTCGCTTCAACTCAATCCTTTAGGACGACCGCGAGCTTGCATTCATTCATTCAATAAATTAAATGCATTTTCACTATTCAAATTAAACTCTGTTTTTACCACTTTAAATAGTAAAATAAACTTAATATTTTCAAACGGCCACTAAAATACTTGTTAAATTCAACTTGCTCTTAAAACAACTTTTTTGGCGACTTTCTTCTGTTTAAATAGTTATTTCCGTATATTTTGAAATGCTTTTGTTCATGAAATCCAATTGGACACACGCGAATATTTCAAATTTCATATTTTCGCTAGGAATGATATGGAAACAAAACAATTTCCAAGCAAAGTGTGTGTGTGATCTGTTATGACGTAAAATATTTAAATTCTGTAAATATTCGTTAATTTAAGCATATTTTTCATAAAAAGCTAAGCAAGTGAACAAAGGAAACGGAGCCGGTGTGGAGGGAATTGAAATTGTGAAAAACTAGTTTTTAAAATTAACTTTTTTTATATTTACTATTAAATAATAAAATAAAAATTACAATTTTTAATTCAAGTTGTTTGGTATTAATATGTTAATTATTTTATTAAAATTGGGTTACTAAATAAAACAAATTTTAAATGTGAAAAGAGATGAAAAAGTAAAGATTTTTATATGTCTTACAAAAAAATATACAGCAATTTTATATAAATAAGACAAAAAGAGCTGTTAGTACATTTTTCTTTTACAAAAGATAACCAAATTGGTAGAGCACGAACAACAACAACGCAAACGCGAAAAAATGGAAATTCTAAAACAATTTGTTTTTTTTTTTAATTTTATGTGTAAGCTTTGAATACCTCTTTTTAATCTTTTTAAATCCAGTATTTGCGATTTCAAATTTAAAAATTATTTTTAAGCAAGATTTTCAAAATTGCAAAACAAAAAACATATTAATTCATTATTAAAATAAATCTTAATTATAAATATATATTCAATTTTCTGATGAAAAAAATCTTAGCAATAAATACATTCAAAATTTCATTCAATAATTAATCAGATCGTTTTTGTTTTCAATCTAGTATTAGGGACCAATTTTTATTTTTTTGCGGTATTTGGGAATGAAAATTATTTTTCATTAAGATTTTATGATTAAAAATATAGAAGCGATATAGAGAATAAGTAAACTCAACTGTTAATACAAGTACATTTTAATGCATATATTATATATTTTGCAACTTTAGTACACACTTTATATAATTATCAGTATCTATGGCAATGCATAAGAAATTCTGGTTCCAAAGGTATTTAAAGCCGATTAGTTCAATCATTACTCAAAGTGCATAAATTAATATAAACAAAGTACAATATACATTCAGCAAAATTATAGTCGCATATTTTCAGTGTTGCTAAAGCATGCAACTATGCACAGCTACCTGTAATTTAACAACAATGGAGTGGCAACGCTATTCGTTGACAACTGAACGAATGCAAAGCGAAACACGACAAAGCAAAAAACATTGTGGGAATTTGGAACACTTTTGTGGTTATACGTTCGGTTGTTTGCTGCGAATTTTATTCATCAGTTTTTACAAATAGTTTTTTACGTGCGAAATTTAACGGAATAACTTCAATAATATTGATAATCTGTGTATTAAGCATTTGTGAAAAGTTATTTAACAGAAAATTGTATGAGTTAAAACGGTAGCAAACTGTATGAACGGTAACTAAAAGGGCAAGCAAAAAACTACCAACAGAAAAAGGCCAGGTCACGACCAAGAAAGAAACGCGAATCATTCTCTACTACTTGTCTATGTTTTATGTGTTTTCGCATATTATTTTATAAGTAAATTTCGGCGATTGTGAACAATAAACGTGTTGAAAGCAAACCTTAAACTAAGTGCAACATTGTGGCAAATACACAAACATATGTACATACATATATAACAACTGTGTGAAATCTGGATAGAATCGACGGAAAATCAATTCCTAATTAACCTGAGCTTCTTTAACGCAGCAGCTGTTCTAATTAGATTTCAATCGATTTTATACGAAGCCGCAAACATCAGTGCATTTGCATTTTGCCAGCAGCTAAGGGTTATAAAAAGAATTTGGAACAGGTTGGTGACTTTTAATCTAGTATTTAATATGAAGTATTGTATGTAATAAACGTTATTTGTAAATATGAAAAATCGATGCGTTTAAGAATATTGTATAAACAAGCTTATAAGGCCTACGGAAGCTTCGTTTTTTCATACTTATTTGTACTGTTTCCATGTTTCCTCGATCCGTGTGCTGCGCCCTCGGAAGCGTTGTGCAGTCAATAAAGCAAAAGTGCCGGCATGCGTTTTTGTTGCTTTCATTGCTGCCCATGTTTGTGTGTTATGTGGCAGAGTTCCTCCGGTTGGAAAGAGGGCTTGTCGACTTGTGATATGCGGCAAAATAATAAAAGCCAAAATGGAATTGGAACACACGTCAAGCTGGCAAAGACACTGTGTATGCTGGTGCAACAACAAACCGTGACCGAGCATTTTTGAGGGAAACACCGGTATATAAGTTAAACGTACAAGTTTAAGTTATTTGTCGTTATTTAAATATATAATATAATATTAAAAATATATGGCTTACTGTAGAATATTGTCGCAAAAGTCATTTCAAACTTGTAGTAATGCAGTATTACTCAATATTTAGATTAGTTATAAATTCAAATGTTAACTTAAAATAATTTTTAACTAGTTAAATATTTTTAAGCAAATCTGGTATTTTCTTATTTATTTTTCATTGCATAATAAGTATTGATATTTTATGTATGTATGTATGAATATATGTCAACCTGTATTGTGTGTCTTAATAAGGTAGCTAAACAAATACCGAATCGACATGAGTCACCTTCGCAGATGTAGACCAAAGGTTGACAATATTGCAATATCGATTACACTTACGTGTATAAATACCTTGCCACTACATTCATATGTATGTGCAAATTTATGAACTATGGTATAAGGCAATTTTGCAATTCAATTGCATTTAGTAAGTTTGTGTTGTTAGTTTTTGTTAATAAATTTCCAAGCAATAGGTACTTAATATTGCAATCTGATTATTGTAATTAAATTTTTTGATTCCTAACTGATAACATTTCATTCATGCATTTGTTGCTTCACAATTAAACACCAATTAATCCCATACTTCAAGCCATTCACTTCCTCTATAAATTTGCAGTAAGCGTAAATGTGTAGGAGCAACAATTTCCCGTAACTTTTCGCCATTATTTTCTACATTCGCACATTTCCATTCATTTCCAGCGCAGTTTTTTTCATATCTATTGTTTTATTATCTATTATTACTATTGTGTATTTACTTTTTACATGTACATATATTTGACCGACAATTGCGAGTTCATTAGTGAATGAGTAGATTGTTCGTGAATTTGTAACTAACACAAGTGACAAACTGGGAGAAATTTGCATATAAATTGGAAATGCAAATGCAACATATGAAACAAATTTATAATATAACTCTGTAGGAAAACAAAAGCTACTTGGTCAAACATATATTGATTGTAACCAGATCTGCTCTCGATGTCTGCAAGATAATTTTTTCAGAGAAAAACTACAAAACTCTAAAAATCAAATTTTCTAGATTAAAAGAAATATTTGGATTTTGCAAAAATTGATAAGTCGAATGCAATGTTTCGTGACATTGAGTCAACTGTCAAATCAAGTCACGAAGTTAGGAGCACACAGAAGCGACCAGCTGAGTCGATTTAACCATGTCCTTCAGCCCCTCAGTGTTTGAGATATTAATCAGAAAATTTACGTCCGTAAGAAGCGGAATC
Organism: Bactrocera dorsalis; assembly: GCF_023373825.1. Taxonomy (NCBI): domain Eukaryota; kingdom Metazoa; phylum Arthropoda; class Insecta; order Diptera; family Tephritidae; genus Bactrocera; species Bactrocera dorsalis. Next base: position 41,717,990 of record NC_064304.1, on the reverse strand, counting down.
GCCTTTATTGAACCGCTCAAGGATATAGCTGTCATACAAAAAGATGGGTCAAAGGAAGGATTTTTATAAGACAATATATATGAAATTCGGCTTAGATAATTTCCTGCAATATTCGAAGATATCGATCAGATCTGTTCATTATAACTAATAGTTGTCATACTACCACCTGACCGATTGAAATCAAATTCTTGGACTACTGTTTAATTTGGTAGTTTCAAGGAAAAAATTACACAAATCGAACACTAAAGATTATAGCTGTCATTATTACTCACGGAGCAAAATCAAGGCAAAGTTCTTCATAAATGTCAAGTCCTATAAGTATTTTGATAGAATCTCTGTTCGAATCGTTCAGTAATGTAAAAAGATATTGTTTATAAGAATTCCCCAGTTTCTAATTTTAAACAAACCCATGGTATGAGATAAAATAAATGACAATGGTCTAAATTGCAGATAGATCAACTCTTTAGGAGTTTCTCACTTACAAAATATTTTTTTTGTTCCTTTTGCATTATCATATTAGAAAACTTTTACTTTTTCCTACAGGGCAGGACTGCAGTTAAAAAGTCCTCTAGTTTTCGCCTCCTTTTTTTGACATACTTGGATCTGAATACGTACAACTGTGTTCGAAATAATAGCAGTGTCTTGTGAAAATTAAAACAATGTTAATTTTACACTTAAACAATTCTTCTCATTCTTCCCAAATATTGCCACTCCGTGTTTAAATTGTTTTCTGATACAGTTATCACATTCTTGGAGTCCCGTTATTTTTTATGCTCCGTGTTTTCTTTTCGCTGTGATTTAAAATAGCAGTGCAAGCGAAATAATTATTGTTTCAAAGAATTTGATGAAATGCGAAAATTTTAATTAATCTAAATTCAAACAACAGTTCATTAGTGAGTAGATCGCTCTTTAAATTTTTAAAATATATTTCCTTTGTAAAAATGGGCCGAGCCAAACATTGTTCTAAAGAAGAACGAAATCTCATTAAAAAAATGTTGGTGGAAAGAATATCTTACAAGTTTATCGCAGATTTGCTCGGATGTTCAGCCGAAATGATTGCGAATGGAAAAAAATGGAAACAAGAGGACGAAAAGAAGCTCTTTCGCAGACACATTTGAGGAAAGTTGTGGCTTTGGCCCGAGAAAAGCCATTTTATACCTCCAAAAATAAAATTAAAGATGAGTTAAACCTTAGTGTTACTGCTTCAACAATAAGAAAAAAATGATAGCAGCTAAGCTTTATGGCAGGAGCCCAAGAAAGGTGGCATTACTTAAACCGCGACATATGCAGGCCAGAGTTCAATTTGCGGAAGAGCATCTGTATTAGTCAGTCGAAAAATGGCGCAACATATTGTAGTCCGATGAAACAAAAATTCTTTTATTTGGTTCCCGAGGACGTCGACAGTATGTACGAAGGCCAGTAAACGCTCCATTTTATCCTAAGTATCTTTCACAGACGATAAAACATGGAGGTGTCAAAATCAATGTATTGGAGTGCTTGTCTTAATATGGTATAGGTCCGTTATTTTGGATTAAAGAAAACATGGATGCCAAATTGTATGTTGAAATAATGGAGTCGACTATGCTACCCCACGCTGAATGGAAAATACCGTTAAACCGGGTCTATCAACAAGATAACGACCCCAAACATAACAGCGGGTTGGCAAAAAATTGGTTTGCTCTAAATGGAGTTGAGGTTATGGGTTGGTCGGCTCAGTCACCGGACCTTAATCCAATTGAGAATCTTTGGGCAGGGGTCAAAGAAGATGTAGGGAAAGAGAATCCGTTAAATATGAAGCAATTATGGAGTGATGTGAAGAAGGCGTGGAAGGCCATTCCTCTCGAAAAATGCAAGCGTTTGGTGGACTCCATGCCCAGGAGATGTGCAGCTGTGGTACCAACAACGGTCATTCGATGAAATACTAATTGTTTAAACTTTATTTTATATTATGATAATGAATTAATTGATTTTTGATGCTAACTGGTATTATTAATCACAGCTGAAATTTTCATTTACAAACTTTCTTATTTAAAGGGTGATTTTTTAAGAGCTTGATAACTTTTTTTAAAAAAAAAACGCATAAAATTTGCAAAATCTCATCGGTTCTTTATTTGAAACGTTAGATTGGTTCATGACATTTACTTTTTGAAGATAATTTCATTTAAATGTTGACCGCGGCTGCGTCTTAGGTGGTCCATTCGGAAAGTCCAATTTTGGGCAACTTTTTCGAGCATTTCGGCCGGAATAGCCCGAATTTCTTCGGAAATGTTGTCTTCCAAAGCTGGAATAGTTGCGGGCTTATTTCTGTAGACTTTAGACTTGACGTAGCCCCACAAAAAATAGTCTAAAGGCGTTAAATCGCATGATCTTGGTGGCCAACTTACGGGTCCATTTCTTGAGATGAATTGTTGTCCGAAGTTTTCCCTCAAAATGGCCATAGAATCGCGAGCTGTGTGGCATGTAGCGCCATCTTGTTGAAACCACATGTCAACCAAGTTCAGTTCTTCCATTTTTGGCAACAAAAAGTTTGTTAGCATCGAACGATAGCGATCGCCATTCACCGTAACGTTGCGTCCAACAGCATCTTTGAAAAAATACGGTCCAATGATTCCACCAGCGTACAAACCACACCAAACAGTGCATTTTTCGGGATGCATGGGCAGTTCTTGAACGGCTTCTGGTTGCTCTTCACCCCAAATGCGGCAATTTTGCTTATTTACGTAGCCATTCAACCAGAAATGAGCCTCATCGCTGAACAAAATTTGTCGATAAACACATTTCGAACCGAACACTGATTTTGGTAATAAAATTCAATGATTTGCAAGCGTTGCTCGTTAGTAAGTCTATTCATGATGAAATGTCAAAGCATACTGAGCATCTTTCTCTTTGACACCATGTCTGAAATCCCACGTGATCTGTCAAATACTAATGCATGAAAATCCTAACCTCAAAAAAATCACCCGTTATTTAAAGAGGAACTTTATGTTATGCTTTGAAGAAATTATATTTCCTTTAAGCTTGAATATCAGCGAATTAAATACAATAATGATAACCCATAATAAAAATCAATTACACGATTTTTTGCTTCATTTGAATTTCTTGTTATTGCCACTGCTATTATTTCGAACACAGTTGTATGTACATACATACATATGTGCATATTTCTTAATCATTTCACTTGTCGTTTAGTGGATCTACGGGTTGTCGCATTTTCGTTGCCATGTAGAATCTTCTTGGCAATATGTTATGTAACAATAATTTCAACAATTTGTTGCTGTTTATTTCTCAAATCGTTTCCCCAAGGTAGACTTTTAAGTGAAACGAGACAATTTCGCTATACGCCATGCACCAAACGCCGATTGCCATTCGCAATCACCCACAAATCACAATTAGAATCAGTGCGAAGGTTAATTTACCGCTGGGCACATGTGTATGTGTGTGTGTCTGTCTTTTTATATACTGCACATGTAGATAGATAATGTGTCCCTGGTGATGGTCGCGATGTCCACGAAGTTCACACTGTACAAAAAACAACAATAACGTTTGTTGTTGACAATACAAATTGTTGTTGCTGCAGTTGCATGGGGTAACAGCTAATGTTTCGGTTGTGGCTTGTCGCCTCCCACAGTTTCCCAGCAAATTCTTATTAAAAGAAAAAACACAAAAAACCAACAACAAACACATAATAGCGTCAAAGATGAGTAAGCCTGCAGTAATTTGTACAATTATTGGTTGATTAAAAATGCTAAATTTAGACTGGTATTTTCTAGATGTCGTGGCTATTAATAAAACTGTGAGAAAATTAGGAAAAACGCGTTTAAATTTAGTAGAACTGACATTAAGTGGTGTGCGTTGTTCGCAGAAAAAACATTCAAACAACAAAAAGAAAAAGAAACTGAAAATGACTCAGCGGTTTTCCGGCACATGCCTTAAAAATATGACTGTGAAAATGAGTAAACGGAATTTTGCCGAGAATATAATACATAACTAAGAAATCACGTAATTTGCATATTTGAGCACATAAGTAACATATCCAATTTCAAAGTAAAGAAACATTGTGCATAATTATGAATATTATAAATGAAATATTTTTAAAGCGGCTATTCACCTGCCAAAGCAGTTTTGAAAGTGAACTCACCTTTTCTGCCTTATTTTTTTCGTTTTTTTTTTTTTGCCGCCATGGACCTTTTCGTGTGTTTGTGTGCCCTTGAAAGCCAATGTGTTTTGCCAATTTAATTTATGAATTCCCAGCTAACGTCATACATGTGTATGTGGCAGCAGAGACCATGTGCCACATATCAATCACATTCACTTTCAGGTTGAAGCAAGTTTGTTGCATATAATATTATAAATATGTATATTTTATATTCGCATCTGTAGAACGGACATGTGCATATATGTACATACATATGTACGTCCTTGCTACCCTTCAGAGTTCAATAAATTGACACACAATCACTCCGCCATCCATATGTACTTATGAATGTATGTATACAAGCAAATATCAAGAGCTGTATCCCCATGCATGACCGTGAGTGGGTCAAGATATTGAAAAATTACTGAAATTATCGACAGTAATTTGCTAATGCAATTTCTTTGTTGTTTGCCTCTTTTTTGTTGACGAAAATTATCCTAATGGCTTATTCGTTGACTTTTAGGTCAATGATCATAAGTGATTGGTGAAGGAAAATTTACGCAAAACTTTTGGATCTCCGTTATGTGTTAATATATCTAATACCACTTTGCTAAACTAATTATTAATGTGTACGGAAAACAATTTTTTAGAATTTTTTCATATGCAAGGTCGATGATAGTTGCACTGATCTGATTATTACTAGTATAAAAAGTAAAAGTTAAAGCATAATTTTTGTATAATTTTCGTTAAAAAAAAAAACCGAAATCAACACACGAAGTAAAGATCAAAACTCATTAATGGAGTAATTTAATACTTCTTTAATTTAATACTTCTTTAATTCATTCTAATTTAATACTATTGGATTTTCTTGTACCTCCAATTTTGGTTAATGATAAGAATGGATTCTGTGAATGAATGAATACGTAAAAAAATTAATTGCTCAAGTATTAGGTACTTTCCCAAAACAAAAACAACTGTTAAATTTGGTATGTTTGAAAACCTGTTACTTGTTTTATTAAATATTCGTTTCGGTTTCGCCTATTTCTTTACGACTAGGCAAATCTAGTTGTGCCCCTCAACAGTTACAAAATATTTTACACGTGAATTATGCCAATGAAAGCATGCTTAATTAAAGATACATAGAATTGCATTTATTATCTTCAGTAAATTTATTCCGATTGACAACCATATCATGGAGCGAAGCGAGCCTTATAAATAGGTATATGTGACCCTTGCGCAGCTTCGTTCTGGATATTAGTTAAACTGCTACTCCAAGTCCCCGCATGCCACTAACCACCTGTTTTCATATCTAGCCAACCCTACACATCTGACACCTTACTCCCTAGGTACGACCCCGACAAAACAGCCCGTTTCCTGGGCCTACCGTTGGATGACCTCGATGAACCTTACCATGCGAATTAGGCCTATTTACCTAAACCTGATTAAAATTTTGTTTGTTGCCAAATATCCGCCTTTTTGTCTTTTGAATTTCGCGGATATGTATAAAGCGCTACAGAGCTCGTATCAGGTAATACTATACATCTTTGAAATAACCTACAAAACGACGCTATGCATGATTAGTTTGGATATTGTGTTCAACAGTTATAAACGTGTAAACATGGAGTTCACTAACGCCGAAATTCGCGCTATTTTAAAGTTTTCCTTCGTTAAAGGCAAATCCGATAAATGTACCGTGGTGTTTTGAGGGATGGTACTCTATCACTTCGAACTGCGGATGAACGGTTTCGACGATTCAGAGCGGGTGAAAACGACACCATAGATAAGCCAGCCGGCGAAAGACCTGTGACGACGAATACCGATCAAACCATGGAAAACATCGAGTTAGACCGACATGTGGCATCTCTACGCCAGCGAAATGCTGCTGAAACGGAACGAACTCAACGCATTTTTGAAGCGGATGGTGACTGGCGACGAAAAATGGATCATATAGGACAATATCAAGCGAAAACGGTCGTGGTCGAAAGCCGCTGAATCGTCCCAAACAGTGGTCAAGCCGGCATTGACGGCCGGGAAGGTTTTGTTGTGTGTTTCATGGGATTGGAAGGGAAACATCCACTATGAACTGCTCCCATATGGCCAGACGCTTAATTCTATCATCTACTGCGAACAACTGAATCGCTTGAAGCTGGCGATAGACCAGAATTGCCCAACAGGAAGGGTGTAGTTTTCCACCAGGACAACGACAGACCACACACTTCGTTGATGACTCGTCAGAAGCTACGGGAGCTGATGGCAGGTTTTATCGCATCCGCCATATACATAGCTCGGACATAGCGCCCAGTGATTACCACCTGTTTCTGTCCATGGCGGACGCCTTTGTTGAAACTGATTATTGAACGAAACGGCGCATATTTGAACTAAAACCGATCACAGTAACACTTTTTTAAAGCATTGAATTGAGAGTAAAAAAGCGGAAGGAAGATATTTGACAACCTAATATAATAATCAAAGCCTCTTGGATCTCAGACCTACATACATATGTATCTCTTTGTAAACGCTATACTTCTTTCATTCAAATTATTCGACCTTAAACTTTGCTGTGTCATTAAAAGTTAAATGCTCTATTCTAATTTCAACAAAAATTGCCACACACGACCGCTATTTTTTTTTCACCGTCAATCGTGAATTAACTATGCGCGATTTAAAGCGCATTAACGGCGCTATAAAAATTTTACTTATTATGCGCAGTAAGTGCGAGGCGCTGGGCGAGGGCGAGGTCGAGGTTGCAAAGCGATTTTATGGCTCGAAAGTGGCGAGTGTAAAATGCAATTAGTCTGCTATTTCGAGTTCGGCGGCGGTGTTGTAAAGCGTCATCATGTGAGCAGTTATAATGCAATTGACGCTCACGTGAGGGACGAGTCACTTTTGTGGTTGCGCAGTTAAATGCTTTCTAATAAGTGTCATTCGGCCTTTACGGCTTTTTCACATTTTTAAACGTTTTAAAGCTGTTCCTCAAAGGCGTCATTTTCACACCCTTCTCGGTCAGTACCACATACATATCCCACGTTGAAATGCGTACAACTTAAATGTGCCTTTGTTGTTATATAAATAAACTGTGCAATCAGTGGGTTATTTTTAGTATAAAATTGCCTTCCTGTGTCTCGCATTCTTTAACTTTTGCCTCCGCAAAGCATTGGCTCATGCATAAATTTCGACAGTAATTTTTTTTTTTTTTGTCTTTCCTCATCTTTATCGGGCAATGTGGCGCTGTTTGAAGCGGAAAAGCAACAAAAAAGCTGAGCGAGTTCAAGCAGATTGGAGCTATTGCCATCAACTGCCAGCCAGCCGTGCCGTCATATCTGAGACTTACATTTAGGTGCCTTTTATTTTCCTTATTTTCATACGCATGCCAGAGCGAGCGTGAATGCAAATACGCTTTTATTTCGGTTTGTCAATTTACTGATTAAACCTCGTCAACTAAAAATAGCACGACCATGCACGGTCATCATACAATTCAATTTCCATAAACAACTGCTCATACATAATGCGAGTTCAGACACTCGTGCATATGTAACATTTGTATTTTTTACGTTGATAAGTATATCACATTGTACTGGTCGCACACTTGCTAAATCTGACACGATCCTCAAAAATAGGTACATAAGTAGCTATACATGGAAAATCAACAAACGAAAAAAATTGTGCATAAAATGTAAACACTTTCATTAATTCTGCAGTAAAAACACCTGAAATCATAAAAGAGTCGCCAAATAACATGTTACCGTTGCTGAAAGTCAATCGAGAAGTGACGTCATTCTAGCAGATGCTCTGCAACATTATTACTAAGCTTTCTTTCAAACTTATGGTGAGTTAGCACAGCAATATCTGTAAAGAAAATTCCGCACCAATCCTGAGTGTATCCCATTTAATTGTCTTCAATAAAGACTTCGTTTAACTATTATATCCATTGGCGAAATGTTCTCTCTATCCTAGCAGCCTTATAAATGTTTCCTACCCATTTTTACAAAGCAAAAGTTGAAGAAAGTTGTCACCTTTATTTCCTCAGCTTCTAGATAGTTTATTTCGAGCAAAAAGAAATTTAGTAATACAATCGGAAAGTTAACTTATGAACTATACAGGGTTTGTCCGGAAAGTAATAGGACTGATATTCTGGGAAGAGATCGATGATGAAGACCGTGCTCGGAGACCTGCGACTTCAACAAACACCGACAATGTGACTCATGTGCGCAAAGTTTTGAACCCAGACCGTCGACTAAGCATTCGTTTAATTGGCCAGATTTTAAATTTATTTGTGGTTCATGACGGAGCGTGTGCGCAAAGATGGTCCCAGAAGTGCTCACTGACGACTACAAATTGCGGCGAGTGGAAATGTGCCAAGAAAATTTGTACATGTTTGAAAGTGACCCCCAATTTTTTAATAACGTAATCACAGGTGCCGAATCATGGATCTTTGAGTATGATCCCGATAAACGACAAGCATTTTGAGACGACAAAGGGGATGCAAGCAGCTCGGCTCTCAAGGCTATTCCGGTAAATGCCTTCCGTGACGACTTCAATGCTTGAAAATCGTGCTGGCAGCGCTGCGGGGAGGCTGAAGGAGCCTATTTTAAAAGTTTTTAAAGAAATGTAACGATTGGTCCAGAAATTTGTTTTAAATCGACTCAGTCCTATTACTTTCCGGAAAAACATTGTATATTGTCTAAAGCCATTGAAGTGGCGAATTAACGTGTAAAACAAGACCCATTTTTATGATTTTGTTTTCGGCTACAATTACTACGAAGCGTTTCGAAAAAAAGTTCAATTGCCGTGACCCTCTAAATTACGTTGTAGATAATCGCTTTAACCAGGTAACACTGGAAGGTTTTTTGAAATTTAAGCATAGTATTACGGCGGTTAATATTAATCCCAACCACTTCGCTAGGTTTGTCAAAAGTGTCTCTACTCAAATATTTCAAACTCAGTCCGACAAAAGCGGAGCAAAAGAGGAAAAAGTAATAAAATGATTCCACCTCGCCTTCCTCCTTACAGTTTTGGCAAAGAGACAAAACATTTAGACGCACCGCGTTTGAACCTATGAGGCAATGTCCAGTTAGAACATCTACAATTGCGGCAAAATGGACTTTACCTCTTGATCTCTTACGGTTAGCTCCAAGCCAGAAGGATCTCACAGTAGCAGTTCTAGTTGTTATCTGCACTTGTAAGCTCACTGAAGGTCCATAGGTCCAGCGCTAAAACGCAAAAGGACATCGGAAACTCGTCTCGCTTCCAATCGAATGAAATTGGTGCTCTCCCTAGCAAGCTCATTGGCTTTCCAGTTGCCGGCGACTACACCGCCACCGGGCGCCCACAAAAATCTAATATGCCTTAAACTATTGCCAGGAACTAAACATTGCACAAGAAAGTCTTATTTAAGTAAGACTGAAGGATGTTGTCACTGTTGTTGAAAATTATGTTACTTAAGCCAGCGACAAGTAAAAAAACAGTCACGGTCGAATCGAGGTGAGCTAGCGCAAAATGGAATAAGCTAAGATTGACAGTCACCATGATTTTGCTGGGTTTGCTGGGATTGACAGGGAATCTTCTACTATGAACTGCTCTAATACGTCCAAACCCCTAAAACGGACCTGTCCTGTCAACAATTGACCACTCTAAAGGAAACAAAAGCTCATGGGCTAATTATGACTAATAGGAAAGGAACTGTTTTCCATCATAAAACGCCAAGCTACACCTATCTTATAGTCGGTAGCTAACGATTTCAGACTGCGTTCCCGCGACAGTCGGGTCTACGTAACAGGAACGAACCCGGACTTTTATCCGGCCAACGATTGTCAACTCGGCAGATTTCTGCCGCTACAATAACAACAGCTGATTTAAAATGATTCTTAAGATATGCTTGTACAAATCGACCGTCCCCGTTTTTTTTCCATTAATGACGAGGTACTAGACCTTATATACTAATATTCATCTTCCATTCTTATTATCAAAATCACTTAGATTCGTTGACTGTGTAGTTATTTCGGGCAATAAAACTATACTATCGCCTAACACCTGCTAAAAGCTGAGATTTCTTGATGTGAGAGTACATGTGCATGTATTATAAATTTGTATGTACATATGTATCTGCATTTGTATATAAGCCGACACGAGTATGCACCTATGTATGTAGTTCCTCTCTGAAAACAGCTGCTGAACACCGCAAATAAATTGTACGGGTTAATTAGTGGAATTTTTGTGGCAGAAAATATCTCAGATCGACGTGTCGAACAAATGAATGAACACAGCCGCTACAAGTGCCCACATACATACATACATACATATCTACATATACATACATAGTATATTATATATTAGACACAAAGTAGTCGCTTGCTAGTAGTCACTACGTAAGAGCGACCTTGCGGAGCGCGCAGTTTTGTTGCACACGAATTATGAATACTCAACCCCACATAAACCGGTATGCCCCGGTGCCCTGCACACAGCCCAGCAGTTAAATTTTTGCTTGATGACGCTTTGTTGATTTGAATTTGATTTTTATTCGTTAATTTCATTCAGTTATACTATATTACATAGATGGATATAAGTATATGTAAAAAATACATTTAAATACTCCCACTTTTTCGTCTCGTTCAAGCTTCGGTTGATGAAAATTTCCAATTTTAGTATGAATTAACCGTCTAACGGCAGCGTTCAGCAATTGTCTATGCCGTTGCCGCTTCTGTTATTGCAGCGCACTGCACCACTGCTCTTGTTGTTATTGTTGGTGTGACGCACTCACTTTCCAAGCAACCGGGTAATTGTGGGTGGGTACCACCGCCGTCATTTTTCTCTTCTGCCATATTGTTTCCTCAGTATTTCTCATTTGTTTTTGTTTTATATGTTTGTTTTGTTTTTATCTGCTTGAATGCTTAATGACGCTGTCAGCTGCTGTTGCTGTTAGCTCTACTGATTTTTATGACCTTTTTGTTGTTTATTTGAATTTGAACAATTATTTATTTTGTGCAAATTTCCGCTCGCATTTACGGTCGCCGCCCGCTTCTGTGGATGTGTAGGAGTGTGTGTTTGTAACTGTGTTTTAATGTTTTAAACATGTTGTTTTGCCGTTTCGCTTTTAAATACGTACATATTTATGTGAAATTGTTTAATTGCAAATTATTTCTAAAAATATTTTTCCAGTTAATGTTTATAGAGTATTCAACATTTTTCATGTTTGGAAGTGCTTATCAGCGTTGTTGTGGTTAATTTTCGCAGTAGAGCGGGGTTCTGAGATTTTTTTTATTTTATGCTATGTAAATAGCATCAATGTATTGAAAGAGTTATAAGTTTTTATTGTCGTTCTAATTATTTAGTCAAACCTGTCCAGAACCCTTAAACATTTTTGATAATTATTTTGCTTGAAAGAAAAAATAAACCGAATTCCGCTCTTCCATGCTTTCTTAAGCAATTACTTGAGCATATAATTTTTTTTCGTATTGAGATTTTGATAAATATCGCCAATCTTCGAAATGACCAGCTACAAAAGACCTGTCTCGTGGTCAAATTTTCAGATCGATATCTTATAAACTGAAATACCTCTTCGGTTTACATATATACAGACCAGTGGCGGATCCACGGGGGGGATCTAGTTTAAAAATCCTAAACCGGTCCAGCCTCTTAAGATTGCTGATTCAACACTCATACTTGATTTCGTGTTAAAATTTGATGAACTAGCAGAATTATATATTATTCACTTGTGGTTATTTCAAGGAGCTGTTCTCCGTTAAGCGGTAATCGAGTACTAAGAATTTTTTAATTATACGAGGTGTGTTCAAAAAATATCGCGAATTTTGTGTTTTTTTTCAAAAATTATTTATTTATTCATGAATCTCTATTTTGTCCCCTTCAAAGTAATCCCCAACGGTTTTTCAATCTTCGAAGCACTTCAAAAAATCATTTTTTTTATCTTCTTCAGCTCCTCCTTCGATGCCGTCTTTATCTCGTCAAGGGAAGCGTAACGTCGTCCTTTCATGGGCCTCTTCAGTTTAGGGAACAAGAAAAAGTCACAGGGGGCCAGATCTGGGGAATACGGTGGCTGAGGCATCATTCTTCTTCTTCTTAATTGGCGTAGACACCGCTTATGCGATTATAGCCGAGTTAACAACAGCGCGCCAGTCGTTTCTTCTTTTCGCTACGTGGCGCCAATTGGATATTCCAAGCGAGGCCAGGTCCTTCTCCACTTGGTCCTTCCAACGGAGTGGAGGTCTTCCTCTTCCTCTGCTTCCCGCGGCGGGTACTGCGTCGAATACTTTCAGAGCTGGAGTGTTTTCATCCATCCGGATAACATGACCTAGCCAGCGTAGCCGCTGTCTTTTAATTCGCTGAACTATGTCAATGTCGTCGTATATCTCGTCCAGCTCATCGTTCCATCGAATGCGATATTCGCCGTGGCCAACGCGCAAAGGACCATAAATCTTTCGCAGAACTTTTCTCTCGAAAACTCGCAACGTCGACTCATCTGTTGTTGACATCGTCCAGGCCTCTACACCATATAGCAGGACGGGAATTATGAGTGACTTATAGAGTTTGGTTTTTGTTTGTCGAGAGAGGACTTTGCTTCTCAATTGCCTACTTATTCCGAAGTAGCACCTGTTGGCAAGAGTTATCCTGCGTTGGATTTCTAGGCTGACATTGTTGGTGGTGTTTACGCTGGTTCCAAGATAGACGAAATTATCTACAACTTCAATGTTATGACTGTCAACAGTGAGGGCAGCTCCTTTTCGTGCTGTCGAAAGCAGCTTTGAAATCAACGAATAAGTGGTGAGTGTCGATTCTCCTTTCACGGGTCTTTTCCAAGATTTGGCGCATGGTGAATATCTGGTCGGTTGTTGATTTACCAGGTCTGAAGCCACACTGATAAGGTCCAATCAGTTTGTTGACGGTGGGCTTTAATCTTTCACACAATACGCTCGACAGAACCTTATATGCGATGTTGAGCAGGCTTATCCCACGGTAGTTGGCGCAGATTGTGGGGTCTCCTTTTTTATTGATTGGGCAGAGCACACTTAGATTCCAATCGTTGGGCATGCTTTCATATTTTACAAAGAAGTTGATGCATGCTCCTGATCAGTTCTTCGCCGCCGTGTTTGAATAGCTCGGCCGGCAATCCATCGGCCCCTGCCGCTTTGTTGTTTTTCAGGCGGGCAATTGCTATTCGAACTTCTTCATGATCGGGCAATGGAACGTCTGCTCCATCGTCATCGATTGGGGAATCGGGTTCGCCTTCTCCCGGTGTTGTGCTTTCACTGCCATTCAGCAGGTTGGAGAAGTGTTCCCTCCATAATTTAAGTATGCTCTGGGCATCGGTAACTAGATCACCTTGGGGGGTTCTACAGGAGTATGCTCCGGTCTTGAAACCTTCTGTAAGCCGCCGCATCTTTTCGTAGAATTTTCGAGCATTACCCCTGTCGGCCAGCTTATCGAGCTGTTCGTACTCACGCATTTCGGCCTCTTTCTTCTTCTGTCTGCAAATGCGTCTCGCGTCCCTCTTCAACTCTCGGTATCTATCCCATCCCGCACGTGTTGTGGTCGATCGTAACGTTGTGAGAACGATTTTGACATCGTGACGGGGGCATCTCACATAAGTGCGCTCCAAGCACTCATAAAAGGCATCTTTGGTCACATCGTCCTTCTCTTCCGTCGGGGCGTGGGCGCAAATCAGCGATATGTTGAAGAACCTCGCTTTGATGCGGATTGTGGCTAGACGTTCATTCACCGCAGTGAATGATAGTACTCGGCGACGGAGTCTCTCTCCCACCACGAATCCCACACCAAACCTGCGCTCCTTTATATGGCCACTGTAGTAAATGTCACAAGGACCTACTCGTCTCTGTCCTTGTCCCATCCATCGCATTTCTTGGACGGCGGTGATGTCAGCCTTTGTTTTCACGAGGACATCAACCAGCTGGGCAGTGGCACCTTCCCAGTTAAGGGACCGGACATTCCAGGTGCATGCCCTCAATTCGTAGTCCTTATTTCGTTTGCCATGGTCGTCATCAAAAGGGGGGTCTCTCATCCGAGGCTGGTTATGTCTATTCACTGGGGGTGTTTTTTTACGTGGCGGGTCCCAAACCCAGCGCACAACCCTATGCAGGGGATGTTTCGCCTTCTCACGTTAGCTCGCCTTCAAACGGATGTTCTTAGGCTACCCACAGGATACTTGGTCAAAGACCGGAATTCGTGAGCTGCTTGAGTCACATGTAAAAGAATCGTTTCTGGCCACTCCCAAGTGAATGGCAATCAGAGAACTTTCCTCACTTGCGTGAACTTCTACACATGACTCCATCCTCCAAGTGGAGGCATCATTAGTGTGTTGTTTTTGGCCAAAAAGTCGCGCACAAGCACCGATGTGTGAGCAGGAGCGTTATCGTGGTGCAAAAGCCAATTTTTGTTCTTCCACAAATCCGGGCGTTTCTGGCGGATTGCTACGCGCAAATTGCGCATAATTTGCAGGTAATATTCCTTATTGACCGTTCTTCCCTGTGGCAAGAACTCATGATGCACCACGCCCCTGCAATCGAAGAAAACTGTCAGCAAAACTTCCGCGATACTTTTTGAACACACCTCGTATAATTCAAACCCACAAATTCATCTGTTTTAGTGAAAGGAATTTTCTGGGTTTCTTCTCGTCTCTAATATTTATTTTGGTATTTTCTTGAGTTAATTGGTAATACCCTTATTTCTATTGAAACATTGCCTTCATTCTGATTAAAATGGTTGACATTTTTGTTTTTGAATAATCATATACCGCAAGATACATACATATGTAACCCCACACTCTGATATCATCAACTTAGTCGACTTGAGTCTTTTAAATGAATTCTTCTTCTTTTATAAAATAATTATCTGCGCTCTTGTCAGAAACCATCTCTTATCTAGTCAAGAAATTTACATGTTAAAGTAACTACAAAGCAATACTGTGGAATTTACAGCGTGACGAACGAATCGTGCTAAAAAAAAAAAGTAATAACATTATTTTTTCTATTTGGCAGGTTATAAAAGAGTGATCCATTTCGAGGTTCCCTACTTTTTTAAAGAAAAAAACACATAAATTTCAAATTTAATGGGGAATGTTTATTATCATTCGAAAAAACATTATTCGGCATTTATTTTTTGAAGATTATCTCTTTTAAATGTTGACCGTGGATACGTCTCAAATAGTTGATCCGTTTAGTCCAATTTTCGATGACTCGTTCGAGTATTTCGACTGGCAACCGGCGCATAATATGGGTAATTTTTTTCTCCAAGACCTGAATCGAAGCGGGATTGTCCGCATAGACTTTAGACTTTACATGTCCCCACAGGATAAAATCTAACGGTGTGATATCATACGATCTTGGTGTCCAATCGACAGGCCCAAAACGTAATGCGATGAGTGGGAAGTAGCTCCGCCTTGTTGAAACCATGTGTCGCTGAGATCACGAGCTTTAATTTCAGACATCAAATTGTCGGTTGTCATGGCGCGATAACGGTCACCATTGACGGTTACGTTCTCACCGGCATCATTTTTGAAGAAATTTAAACGCTTCATACTTATTCAATATAATAGTAATTTATACCAGTTGTCTTTTTGTTTCTACACTGCTTTTTGAAGTCATTTAAAATCCTTCTAACTCATCATTATGCCAGTCTACCAGCTTTATACCAGTTTTTGTTCGATTCGCCACTTAACAAGTTCTCGGGATGAAAAAGCAGCTTTTGTTTTCTATTCAACTACTTCGTATGACTAATCGCATCACACTCAATATTAAAAAATTATGTATTAAATCTAATTATCAGTTAAGTGTGCCATTAGGGGTCACTGTAAGTGCTTTGTTGTTGTTGTTATACATTTTCCATTGATTATTAACATGTATTGCCATATCATCGTACAGGCATGCGGTGCATTTAATCAATAGTCAATATCGCTCAAATCGACACGAATTGCCTTAAGCGTTGGCCCACAAAGGCTTAAGCGCTACAAATCGCTGCATCGACGAGTACATTCCGGCTATTTTTAAGAAAATTAATATGTCCGTACATATTTGAATACATATTTCGGTTTGTAGTTGAACACAGGTAGGTGTGTAAGTGTGTGGCATAAATTCGTTAAAAATAGCTACATAGTCTGAGCGCGTCGGCATTCTGATTGGCATCTACTGGCGTCGAGCGCAAGCAAAAGCCACATTTTCGTTTTAATTTATTATTTGCTTTTACTTTTGATCCTCGGTTTCATTCAATGCAAATTTGTTTTTTTGTTTTGTTTTTTGCTTGTTTTATAGTAAACATTTTTAGTTAAAACTGGTTTTAATTGCGTTTTGTTTTTGTGCTAGCTATTTTGTGGTATTGTTATTGTACACACGCGCAGTTTCGACTCGGGGGGGTCTCTTGTGTACTTTAATATAATCATAAATACATAGTTGCTAGTTATTTGCAAAGCATAATCTTTGTATTCTTAAACAAATATTTAGTTTCTTCTTGATTCAGTTCTTTGCGAACAGTATTTCAGAATATTTAAATGCAGAAATTGTAGTTACATAAATATAAACTAATTATTCCCGCATATTTCTAACTTGGAATATGTTTGAATTTCTTAAGAAAAAAATCGGACATTTTTAGTCCAATTTCCTTGCATCTGTTTCCGCTTTAGTGTATTCTTCAACATTGATTACTGCGGAGGTTTATTGGTTAAGCAGTTGTTTTCTCTTGCAGGACAAAAAGATTATTATTTTTTGTAATGTACATTTAGAGAATTTAATCTACTTTACAAATCCGCCATTAATTTTGAAAAAAAAAAGAATTAAAAAAAAATGTGGATGCCATTGATCTCGTAGCCCAACTACGTGAAACCTCTAAAAAAAGTGTGAGAAAGATTGTCAGCTCAAAATCAACTAAAAATCTACAAGCCAAAACAATATTTTTATTGTCTATCATTACAGGAAATGATAGGTTTCTACAAAAACATGGCTTCCCAAAAAATTTGTTAGATTTTTCTAAAAGAATCTCCAGTTCAGAGACACTTAAAAATCGTATTCCTTCGATCATTGACATCTGACATATAATAAGTAAATAATATGAAGTTCGTGCGAACATTAAAAATTTCATGTAGAATGGTTCAGCGATTTCAGAGAAAATTTGCACACCGACTCTGAAACAGCGTTTCAAGAAAAATCGCGTTAAAACTTCTGGGTACTAATTACACTAAGCTAAAACTATTCTTACGAATACTCTCGTATCTCCAAAATTTTTTCTCCGATTCAGTACAAATTTTCGGAAAATATTTTCAAAAATATTGATAAGACAATAAAATATTAAAGCAATTCATAGTAGGTTGAAACCCATCGGAAGCGCAAGATAAAAAAAAAAACAAACTTTACCAAGGAAAGAAATATGTGGCCGATCTGAGATCGCTAAAAGAAAGGGGAGGCGCGTGGTTGAATTTTAAAGGGTTAATAATTGTTTATCTCGATTTTCGGCAAAACTACGCGGCCTCTAGACAATGTCATATGGCAATGTTGTCGGAAATGAACTTTTTTGTGTCGTTTTTTTCACATAACCTCAATATTTATGAGAAAAATTCCAAAAACCAAGTTTTTGGTTATTTTTATCTTGTACTAATTTTTTTCTTTCACGAAATTTAGTGTGAACTTACCACATTATTGTCCAAACACGCTGTATTTTTTCGACATAAACCGAAATTTAATTTATATCCTAGAAATGAATTTTTCCTGCGGATGTATCTCAAATAACTCTATTCTTCATCTAGTTCTTTTGCATGTTTTATTGTACTCTTATATTTAGCATTCTTTTTACCCCATATAACTATAGACTTTCGAATAAAATATTCCAAAGCTTTGACACTGGCGTTAAGCATAATCCTTTGTTGGATCATTTTTTTATATTTTTCCTTTCCTAATGTAATGTTTACTGCAACTAAACAATACATTTTCTTCTTCTTTATTGGTGTAGACACCGCTTACGTGGTTATATCCGTGTTTACAACAGGGGCAGTAGGTCGAAGACTCTCAGAGCTGGAGTGTTTTCATTCATGTCGACTAATCAGATGTTTAGATGTTGTCATCGTCCATGCCTCTGCACCAGGCGGCGATGATGAGTGACTTGTAGAGTTTGGGCTTTGTTCATCGAGAAAGAACTTTACTTTTCAATTGCGTATTCAGCACCTGCATGATATACAAGTCTATCTACGACTTCGAAGTTATGACTGTCAACAAAGACGTGGGAGCCAAGTCACGAGTGTGACGTCTGTTTGCTTGATTATAGGAGATATTTCGTCTTGCTTTCGCAGAACTAACGGCGCGGTTGTTGAGGCCTATGATATCATTATCATTGGCAAACGCCAGCAGTTGTCCATTTTTATAGAAGATTGTACCTTCTCTATTCAGATTTGCAGCTCGAATTATTTCCTTCAGGAGTAGTTTGAAGAAGTTGCTGGAGAGGGAGTCGCCTTGTCTGAAACCACGCTTGGTATAGAACAGCTAGGTGAGGCTCTTCTCGATCCCGAGGGGGCTTTTGGTATTGCTGAACGTCAGTTTACACAGCCATATTACTTTTACGGAGATACCGAATTCAAAAAAAGCGGCATAAAGGCAGCTCCTTTTCGTGCTGTCGACAGCATCTTTAAAATCGACGAAGAGGAATTGTGTGTCGAACCTCTTTTCACGGGTATTTTTCCAAGATTTTGCGCATGGTGAATATCTCGTCAGTTGTTGATTTTACAGGCCCAGTACGACCGATAGAACCTTGTATGCGATGTTGAGAAGGCTTATCCCACGGTTTTTCCGCAGATTGTCGGGCCTCTCTTTGTGTGGATTTGGCAGAGTACAGTTAAATTCCAATCATCGGGCATGCTTTCGTTCGACCATATTCTACAAAGAAGCTGAAGAATGCTGTATTTGAATAGCTCGGCTGGCAATCCATTGGCTACTGCCGCTTTGTTGTGCTTCAGACGCGTAATTGCTATTCGAGCTTTTACATTAGTCGGGGAATGGAACGTCTGCTTCATCGTCATCGATTGGGAAATCTGGTTCTCCATCTCAAGGTTTTATGCTTTCACTGCCATACAGCAGGCTGAAGAAGTGTTCCCTCCATAATAATAATAAACGACATATACCTCGTTATACCTCTGCCCAAAAAATAAGGTGACATTGTATTTATTTTGACAATTCTTTATTTATTTTTCCAAATCAATTTCATCCCCTTCAAAGTAAACCCCTCCCGATGCAATGTACTTATGCCAACGGATTTTCCAACCTTCGAAACACTGGTTGTAGTCACTTTCCGGGATGGCCTTCAGTTCCGTCTTCGATGCGGCTTGAATCTCCTCTATCGTATAAAAACGGTGTCCCCGGACCGGTCTTTTGAGCTTGGTGAACAGCCAGAAGTCACACGGCGCCAGATCAGAATAGTCTTTCCACAATTCCGGCCTTTTTAGGCGGATAACGTTACCCAAACGACGCATAACGTTCAAATAACGGGTGATTTTTTTGAGGTTAGGATTTTCATGCATTAGTATTTGACAGATCACGTGGGATTTCAGACATGGTGTCAAAGAGAAAGATGCTCAGTATGCTTTGACATTTCATCATGAATAGACTTACTAACGAGCAACGCTTGCAAATCATTGAATTTTATTACCAAAATCAGTGTTCGGTTCGAAATGTGTTTCGCGCGCGTGTTTTGTTCAGCGATGAGGCTCATTTCTGGTTGAATGGCTACGTAAATAAGCAAAATTGCCGCATTTGGGGTGAAGAGCAACCAGAAGCCGTTCAAGAACTGCCCATGCATCTCGAAAAATGCACTGTTTGGTGTGGTTTGTACGCTGGTGGAATCATTGGACCGTATTTTTTCAAAGATGCTGTTGGACGCAACGTTACGGTGAATGGCGATCGCTATCGTTCGATGCTAACAAACTTTTTGTTGCCAAAAATGGAAGAACTGAACTTGGTTGACATGTGGTTTCAACAAGATGGCGCTACATGCCACACAGCTCGCGATTCTATGGCCATTTTGAGGGAAAACTTCGGACAACAATTCATCTCAAGAAATGGACCCGTAAGTTGGCCACCAAGATCATGCGATTTAACGCCTTTAGACTATTTTTTGTGGGGCTACGTCAAGTCTAAAGTCTACAGAAATAAGCCAGCAACTATTCCAGCTTTGGAAGACAACATTTCCGAAGAAATTCGGGCTATTCCGGCCGAAATGCTCGAAAAAGTTGCCCAAAATTGGACTTTCCGAATGGACCACCTAAGACGCAGCCGCGGTCAACATTTAAATGAAATTATCTTCAAAAAGTAAATGTCATGAACCAATCTAACGTTTCAAATAAAGAACCGATGAGATTTTGCAAATTTTATGCGTTTTTTTTTTAAAAAAAGTTATCAAGCTCTTAAAAAATCACCCTATAATATTCCTTGTTGACTGTTTGACCGGTTGGAAGGAATTCATAATGCCCAACACCACGACAATCGAAGAAAACAGTCAACATGACCTTGATTTTTGAGCGACTTTGGCGCGATTTTTATGGTCTCGGCTCTCTTTTGGCACGATATTCGCTCGATTGATCGGTTGTTTCGGGGTCGTAAGCATAGATCCAAGTCTCATCGCCAGTTATAATGCATTTCATGACACCCTGGTAGTCGGAAAGCATCGTTTCACACACTTCAACGCAACGCCTTTTTTCCAAAAAAATCAATGTTTTCGGTACCAGTCGATATTTGGCGCGCTTGAGGCCCAAAACATCCTTCAAAATGGTATTGGCTGAGCCTTTCGATATGCCAACTTCATCAGCAAGGTCTCTAATTGTTAATCGACGGTTTTTCAACACCAAATCTTTGATTTCTTGAACGTGAGCTTCGTCGGTTGAGGTTGATGGTCGCCCTGGACGCTCTTCGTCTTCGACACGTTCACGGCCGGCTTGAAACTCATTATACCACTTGTAAACATTTTTTTTAGACATAGCCTCATCAGCAAAGGCTTTCTGCACCATCCTCAACGTATCCGCAGCAGAAAATTGATTCCGTAAACAAAATGTAATGCAAATTCTTTGCTCAACAAATTTCGACATCGCAAAAAACGAAAAACTCACTTATAGCCGCTCACAAAACGACACGTATCTCAAACACTAATGAATCCTTCGACGCGCGCAGTTTAAATTCAAACGTCACCTTTTTTTTGGGCACAATATAGTGTCGGTATGCCGAGATGGCTTTGATGTCTGTCCATCCGTTCGATTGTTGACGAGTAAAAATTTAAATTTCGAGATTTTTGGGATACACGTGATCCTTGACACCCTAAGGACCCTGGTTTTGCTAATGGACGGTATGGAACTGCTGCCATGTTTTAAAATTATAATATTTTCGTTGAATTTAATTTTAAAGTAATTAAATATTATCGTTTGCTCTTGAATTTTTACTATACACATTTTAATATATCTTTTTTTCGTTTTAATTATATTTATTAAATTTTGAACGTTTTCCATTACTGTCAGTCACCAATTCCGATTCGCATAAATTCAAATGTAGGAATTTCCATCCCACCTCTAGTATTTCTATTTTTACTCTCACATACATACGAAAATTCCCAGACTCAACGCGCTTCGGCATTTTCTCTATAAAATCGAAATAAATAAGAATGTAAAAAAAGAGAATCATCGCGATCCTCGAAATACCATGCCACTGCACAAATATTTTTAGCACCGCCCATTTACGTATTTATGCATTTATTTGTATATTTATTTCTGCTTAAAAGCTCTTTCACTTTCGTTTGCAATAAATTTTCGAAATTTACTTTCCATGGCATTGACGTGTGTACTTGTGTACTCTCAACAGCATTTAATTCACACAAATGCGAAATGTCGGCATTTTATTCGAAATTTATACGTATTGCATATGTATGTGTGTTGATGCGATGAATTGCACTTTTAAAACATGCAAATTTTCAAAATTAATCTATGCCATTGCTGTCACCTTAATTTGTCGTCGCGCGCTATTTTGTGTCCCCGAGTAAATTTGAAAATTTTGAACATTTAATTTTTTTTTTTAATTTTTATTTTGTTCGATTATCAATTAGTATTTCTATAGTTAGACTATATAAGCACACACAAATTTTTCCTTTGAATTCTGCTAAAAGCGCACAGATTTTTGCTGATTGCCGGCAGGTGTAAGGCGCACCGTTTATTTTGCAATTTCTTTTATTTTGGCTGTATTTTCGGCCGAACATTTAATTTAAAATTTTAATTTGTCTTGTCAGGTACAGCGCTGTTGAAATTAATAAATTTTCACGTATTTTGGTTGGTTGTAAAATTTCTCTGTAGACAAATTATTTATTTGCCATTAATTTAATACGGTACATTTGTTTGTGGATTTTGCTGCATCAGTTTAAATCGTTTTGTTAATTATATTATTTGCAGCCGTTTAGTGGGAAATTAATGACAATTTTGTTGAAGAAGGTTCCAAAGTTAGTCGCCTTTGAAGTGAAACTTATTCATACAATTTTGGAGCGAGACAATTAGCTGCAGCAATTATGATGTAAATTGACGCGTCATTTTCGACGTTCGAACATAGTTGATTTAGCCTAAATAATTATAATATGACAGCTGTCAAAAGGATGGCAAATATAGTACAAAGTTAATTAACTGAATTGAATTTCCGATCAGGACAATTAATTAAGATGCACTCGTACATAAAACGTACTCAATTAATTCTTAAATTAATCAGTAATTGACAGTTTTATGAAAGCTGAAAACATAGTCTTTACGTTACAAAGATAACGATAGGTTGAAGAAAATATGTTTCAACAAGATACCTCACATATTCACCGATATATTAGGTCTACAACTTTGCTTTCGCTTCCGTTTTCCAACAGATGTCTCTATAGTCAAGCGCTCGTCGATTAGATCGATTAAATCGTTTTATGTAATATGTGAGCTATGGAAATATCTTAGATATTGACAATTATATTATCGGTCCGATTTGATCATTTTGATATGTTAGATGTCATATCTTAAGGAAGCTATTTGTATAAGGCTATCTTCCGATATAATGTAAAACGAAGAAAAGAAATGGAATTTAAAATTGTTTTTATGTAGAAAGTTGGTGCGGTTGTATTCCGATGTTGACCATTTTTACACTGTAAGATAAAATCAATATAATGTTGATCACCAAATTGGGTTGAAATTGGTTCAGAAGTTCTTAAGATATAGTATTTTACTTCAAAAGCGCAGTGCCACACTCATTTTTAATTTTTTATTTCGGCGCCGGTGAAAGCCTACTATTTTATTTTTGAAATTCCGGATTTAGAGATTCCAAGCGTAGCAAGGTCCTTCCAACGGACCGTTTCCCCCGACGGTTACTGCGTCGAATACTCTTAGATCTGGAGTGTTTTGATCCTTTACGCCGGTATGACCTAGCCAATGTAGCCGCTGTTTCTTAATTCTCTGACATACACCATATAGACTGAAATGATGAGAGAGGCAACAGTTATTCTGCATTGGATTTCGAGGATGCTGTTGTTGTTGGTGTTAATTCTGGTTGGATGATTCTGGATGGACGAAATGTTCTACAACTGCGAAGTTATGACTGACGACAGAGAGGGCAAGCCAGGTGTTTGTTTGATGACAGGAGATATTTCCACTTGCTCTCGTTCACAACCAGACCTATGTACTTCGCTCTTTATTCAACCTGGGGAAAGCAGAACTACGCGGTCATTAAGGCTTATCCCACGGTAGTTGGGGCAGATTGTCTCCATCTTTATGGATTGGGCAGAGCACACTTAATCCAATCGAAGGGCATGCTTTTGTCCGACCATGTTTTACAATGAAGCTGATGCCATGCCATAGTCCTCCGGCGCGGTGTTGTTCTTCATACGGATAATTGCAAATCGATCTTCTTCATGGTCGGGCAATTGCACGTCTATTCGTTATGGATTGGGGAATCGGGACCATCTCCCAGTGTTATGCTTTCACTGTCATTCAGCAGGTTCGAGAAGTGTTCCCTCCATAATTTCGGTCTGCTCTGGGCATCAGTCACTAGATCATCTCTGGGGATTCTACAAGAGTATGCTCCACTCTTGAAACCTTCTGTTAGTTGCCGCATTTTTTTCTAAGAATTTTCGAATATTACTCCTATCGGCCAGCTTGTCAAGCTCTTCGTACTTACGCAAATCCAAACTTCTACATTATAAAGAAATATGTAGTATATTCAAATGAATTGAATACGAGTAAAGACACCTACATAGTTCTAATTCGTCAACACCTTTTTCAACACTACAAAAAAAAAATTATTTGAAACCCCATAAACGTTACTCGTATACAAACATTGCCTTCAAAAACGTTTGAAGAACAGATTCCACACAAACAAAATAATATTCATAAACATTTCATACAAAATTTTGGAATAATTTTCAAAATTTTCCGTTAAAAATTAAAGAAATAACAATAGAATAATAGCGAAATGATAAAGAAAATCAACTGTTGGGAGGGTAAGCAGTATCAGCTGGTGACTAGTGATAACTACGATGCCTACATGAAAGAGCTTGGCATGGGCTTGGTTCAACGCAAATTAGGCAACACCAAAAAGCCGATCGTTATGCTACATAAGGTTGAAAGCACCCATAATTTAATCACAGTGATCGATGAGAAACCAACTGTACTCACCTTCAAGTTGGGCAAAGAGTTCGATGAAGAAACTTATGATCTGCGCAATGTGAAGACCACATTCAATTTGTATGACAACACTTTGGTGCAGGAACAAAAGGGTGTTGTGTGCACGAAGATCACACGCGAATTTCATCTAAATAGAATGGTGGAGCAATCTGTGATCAACAATGTGGCCGGAAGTAGAGTATTTCATGTGCTTGGGGAAGACGAAAGCAAGGACTTGACCGAATTGTTGGAGAAACTTGAAAATGAGCAGCAAGAAAAGAAGGAAGAGAATAAGGAGGCCAAGCAAAAGAGTGAAGCCAAAAGAGAAGTCGAAAGAGTAGTTAACCAATTGGTGGAATAATAGGCTGCCACAAAACGGTAATTTGACAACGACAACAAAGAAGAGGATCTGCACCCGAAAAAGCTGCAAGCGAGAAAAACGTAGTTAATTTTTTCCTTAATCGCGCGCAGTTTTTAATCAAAATGGTTGTTATTTTCTCAAATAATAGTGACGAGTATTGATTAAGAGCAAAAAGCAGGGTTACCGCTTTTTTATCAAAGTAAAGAGTCCTTAGAAAGGCTTACAATTGAGTATATACTTAAAAGAATTGCCACCCGGTTGTTTTTTATTTGATAAATTTATGCAAAATTTGACTTTCAACCCTAAATTTAATACCAAATTGTTTACCCTATAGTAGATAATATTTCAGTAAATAAAATTCACCATTTTAACATCTGATTAACCAATAATTATTTCTCTATTTTCAGAACAGCGGTTTTGTTTCTATTACCTCATCAATTTAGCTGAAACCATCCCAAACGGTATGTAGATAACCACTCTATAAACTAAAAGTAGATATATTAAGCGAGTACAAGTAAGTCATAGCCTTATACTAGCCCTAGACACCTAGTATGTCGTGCTTGGCTTGCGCTTTTTCATTTAAAGTAGTTTCATGTCTAGTAATTTGTCTCAGGCCAAACTTTCTACATTCAAATTACGATTTGTTTGCGACTCATCAAAAGTAACGAATCGAACAAGCGGGTAGCATAAGTCAAATAGCGAGAGAAAAGCAAGCGTTTACCCAACCGGATACGATTTTTTTTTTTACTAGAGAGCAGAGCTCAAAAGTTGTAAGGAGAGTGATGAATGGATACGAATAAGCTCGTTTTATTGATTGGCTCTAGAGTAGTCTCTATAGGAAACGCAGATTTGAAGTACTCAGATTGGTACATACTGATCAAGTTTGACTCGGAATGACTGAAAAACAATTTCACGTATTTTAATCAAAATTTTATTTTATATTTATTATCACCTTTAAGGCCTCCTTTTGAGCTAATAGTCTTCAGTGCATATAGCGAAATTTGTTTTTCCCCGTTTTCGGAGCCCTATTCCCTAGATTGTTACACAGTTTCAAAGTCCTATTGATAAGCCCACGTCGCTTCCCCTTTGCGAGCTCTATTCGATGCTCTTTTGATACGATTCTGTCATTAATATGCTTCATAGCTAAAAATTAGATCAAACGTGTGGCATCGATCCATGAGATATCATGAGATCCCCTGTCATCTAACGGCGTTTTTTAGGAATCTTTTCTTTAACTGTTTCGATTTTATCGTCAGAGATGGTTGGACGCCTTGGAAGTGTTCTACGGCTTCACGTTTTTCACTGAATGCTTTGTTCCACGTAAATATTGGCGTGAAGAAGGTTCTCCAAAACACTTCTGCAACATTTTCAACAATTCTGTAGCCGTGATTCCATTAGAAATTTCAAGTTCACTCTTTCAATCTCAAAAACGGCAGACAAAATTTTCGTCGCGTAAACAAACAGCTACCAAACACATATAATTTGTCATATGGAGATTAAACGTCAGAGGAACATACATAAAAGGATATACCAGTCTAGGAAAACAATTTTACAGTCGCGGTGAAATTTGATGGATAATATTTTCAGTACTTAGTCCCATGCCACGTGTTGTTTTCAAAACATTTTGACTTGATCTCATAGGAGAAGATGATTTAGAAGAACTTCAGCCATTGACCAACAATTCCAACATATGAAAAATAGTGAAATATGCGTCCGTTTGTTCAAAATTCACTTCCACTCTCTTTTTTGAAAGTCTTAACTTAAGCTGGGAGTTTTAGTTATTAGTTCAGCCCTTAACTGTATTAAAAGTTCCACAGTGGCTGGGCTACTTAAAATCTCAACCAAGATTATTTTAGTCAGAAATAATAAATCTTTTCTGATCATGACTAGGGTTCAACCGGCGACTTATGCACTACCATAACATTCGCAAAAGTCACTCTACAAATCTGAGGACTTTCACATATCTAATATAGATCAACCTTGTTAGCTTATTTCCTGCCGCAATAGTTTTGACGTCATCGGAATGATCTAACTTTCTAAAGAAACAACCGTTGGCAGAAATAACCTTGACTTTTCTTCAAAAAAAATTTTAATGTGCTTTCATCCATATTAGTTTAATAGCGAAAAACTCGGCAACACGGCGAAGAAGAGATCCATTCGGAACTGAAAATTCATTCATATTTATTAAAAACTATTTAACTACATTTTCTTAAATATGTATATGTACATACAGACATTTAATACGTATATTTTTATATATGGAGAAAAGCATCCGCTTGTACTACATTAACCCCCAACTAATTGAGATCACTGGCTGAATTCGTCGTGTACCGAACTACACTGCACAGTCAATAAAAATGATGTTGTGGGTGGAGAAATTCTGTCAACGATAAATTGTGGCAGAGAAATGGCGCGATCGCATGTCTGATCGACGGCGAATGAAAATAATTAGACTACAAAATATACACATAACGGTCAAGACCAGCGGCCAGGGAAGGGTGCGAATTCATTTCTTTCATGACAGAATAGAACATAGACAAATTACAATGTTACAAATGACAAGCAAACATAACAACTAAAAAAGAAGTCGAGTGCTAAAATGAATTCAATTTTCACATTTGCTTAAAAGCCTCTTCCCACTCGATCGCAACGTCTCTTCCGCATACATAAATACATATGTATGTATATACAAGTGATAGGCATATGAAAAATCGTTTACAACATTCGCTCGCTTGTCGCTGGTACTTGGGCTAATGGCGCCCAATTGGCACGTTCACTCAACTGTAGACAATTATTTGTGACAACAGCTGCAGCAGCAGGAACTGTGACGGCGGACGGTGGCAGGTTCCGCCGCGATCAGCAGCATAAATCAAATGCATACTCACCGACATACATACACATGTTTATATGTATTGTTTGTAACCGATTAGGCAAATTGAAAAATTGACTTTGAACTTGCTGATGTCCGAATGTCACTGGTCGTCTGCCGCGGTATCGGATTGACCGTTCGTCTGCCGTGTAATCACACGCTAAGTTATTTTTTTTTTTGCAGTCGCGTCCATTGGCTTTGCTCATAAGCACCCCCCACCCGTTTTACTCCGTCTGTCATTTATAGTTTGTGTATGGTCGATCGCGTCGGTCACGTGACAGACCTGCTGATTGCCGACTCAATGATAATTGCTAATTTACGAGTACAATTTTGAAAAACAAAAGCAATCAAAGCGAAAACAATTGCTGCACACGCGTTGATCCCATGCGCTCTTTGTCCGAGGTGCAGTCGTAGCCCTCAGCTAAGTGCATCGGGGTGTTACTGGGAAAGTGTCATCTAATTTTCTATGCTTAGAATGTATGTATATTCTCTTTTGATCGCTTCATTGGGTTTTAAGTCGAAACACGTGATCCATTCGTTGGTTGTACAAGAATGCTTTGAGTGCATCTTCTGAATTCATATATATTTTGTTCTCTTTTCTTGTAATTCTAGCATGAATCCACTTTGTCATCTTCCAGACAACAGCAATGAGATCTAAAGTCAGAAATAGTTACTTTCAAGATCTAATGTCAAATAAATCTATCCCCTTTCTCTATTAGATCGCTCTGTATTTGATAATGGGAGCACAGCATACGACATTTTAAAACTTTCCGGAGAGCACCTAGGGGAATTAAAGAAGGAGTTTTTAGCAACTATAATTTCCTAATAGCTCTATATGATATAACGTACAAAGTCTTTAAAATATAATTATAGCTCGAGGCCGAAACCCTATTTTATAACACCCCTAAATTCATTATATATGAAATTTTGCTTAGGAATTCAAATCGATTTGTTGTTTACCTCAAATATTGTCTCTAATTAATTTCATTAATTACTAAAGCAACTGCCGCATTTAAATAAAAACAAATTAGGTAAACCTCGCCACTGTTCTGCATAATGAAGCTTCCGTTAGCGAGCCTTCAAATTGTTCACGAAGCATGACGATTAGGCCATGCAATCCCGTAACTTATCGAGAGCGCTGTATTTATTTTGATATGAAATGTTTTCCGGTTTTAAAATGTCTTTGTGAACCGAAGATAGTTGTTGACAACCATATTAATACTTTATGCCAAAACCGTTACATATGTATATACTATAAATGCAATAGGTTCAATCGACTTCAGTCCCTAAGGTCTAATCTAATGAAGCTATACCGTTTTCTTGTTTCCAGCTGCTACGAGGTATGACAATTAAGTAATGAGACTGATTCCATAAAAACCGTATATTTGAAAATTATTCTACAACTCTGCCATCCCCTTCAAAGTCTTCCCCTTGGGCAGCTAGACAGTGATTCCAGCGCGTTTTCCATGCTTCGTAACATTTCTGGTCCGCACTTCGACTAGTCTCCCACTCCGCGCCTCGTCTTCCACGCTTTCACGCCCCTCCTTAAACTCTTTGTGCCATCGAAACACCTGGGCACGCACGACAATAAAATCAGTCTCATTACTTAATTGTCAAACCTCGTACGAGTATACTATACAAGCGACTCCGTTGTTTTGGGTCCTCGTCCTCTTTTAGAACAAAATAGTAGTAGTAAGTAAAGGTAGTAAGTAAAGGTTTTGCCGTAGTGGCACGAAATTTGATCTGAAATTCTCTCAAGTTGTGTCGCCCATTTCGTCCTGTGCTGAGGTAGCTCTGCAAATCCACAGTTTTGTGCATCAAAAAGATGTTGGTACCAATCTTATACAAACGCCTTCGACTTTTTAAGTACTTAATAGCTCTCAAATGAGGCACCTTGGAAGCTTTTGGATGAGAATAAAGAAATACTGCTTCAAGACTTACAAGTTTTATGCAAATCAAAGCCTACCTGTATGTCAAAATGCAATGAGCTTTTCGTAATGTATTTTAGTTCCACTTTCGGGATCCCGTTAACAACTTTCGTACTATAAAAATGTTTTAGCTCTACGAAATTATTTACAGTTATTAGCTTGTTTTCATTAAAAATGTTCTTAACGGCCGTGTAAATGTCCTTCCAAATGAAAATAAATGCTCAATTATTTGTTACGCTTGTAGATTATTTTTAGTTTTTTTTTCTCACAGCATGAAACATAAACATTTTAATTAAAAAATTCAGTGTGCTGGCAATTTAAAGTGTGAAATATGTGGCAGCCAACGATCAACACCTCAATTTTCTAGACAAGCTGACGCAGGCCATCACATTGCACCACATATACCATGTGCATATGTATGTATGTATGTACTTAAATACTCGTATGTTTGTATATATACATATGCGGTCCATTGCCACTTGCTAAGGCATTAAATTAAAACCTTACTGCTGCGCATGAACCCGATTTCTAGCGTTTATATCTGAGTACATACCATACACCGTATATTATATTATATAAATATACATACATACATACATACATATTTGGGTTGAGTATATGCGCAGATATTTTATAGCCGTCAGCGATAAATTAGTAAATCGCTGATTTAGCTTGAGTTCATAACGTTAGAGTCGCCTTTATTTTCATTTTAGCGCCGCCCATATACAATTATCGACATACATATGCACAAATATATAATAATGATCGATGCCATTTCGATTTGAGCCGATCTGCCACGCGCTATGCTTCGATAAATTTACTTTAATGTTAGCGTCCCTTTATGTGCGCGATCAAAAGCGTGCTAAATCGATTTTAGAGCACACTTGGAACGCGTGTTGCTTTCTTTCTTGTCTTCCGCTATATTTCTGCCGCCTGCTATTCGCGTGTGTTCACACCTATTGATCTGCCACCAACCAGCGAGCGGGCGTTTGATCGTCTCACGCTTTGGGTTGCTTGCTGCCGGGCGCTGGCTGCCTGATCGGTGTATTTATAGCGCTGATAAAAGCAATAAATTCGCTATTTTTGCTGTAACATTTCGCTGTGTTGCCGTAGGACACTCTCACACACATACATACATACAAAGTAAGTGCACGTGAATTTTAATTAGCGCATTTAGTTCCTTTTTATTTCGCTCCGTGCAGTGAAGCATGAAAAGCCTGAAGTGCCCCAAATAGTCGATAATAAATTGCAACAACAAAGTAGCATAAATGTTTTTGCTGGCTACAACAAATAAAACCTGTATATTTTGTTTGAAATCTGTGTGTTTATTAATATTTTGTTGAGTAAACAAATTAATACCCTTTGACGTGAATTGCGAGTGCAAAAGTATAAAATTATTGCTTTTGTTGTTAAAGTATAAGCAGTTCGCAAAACTTGGTTACTGAAATCAATATACCAATAATATTCATCCAACACACTCTTGGCGCCAAGAAATTAGCAAACACAAGAAAAAACGTTAAATTCGGTTGCACTGAAGATAAAATACCCTGCACGAATACAAAAGATTTTAAATAAGACATTGATTTTTATCGATTAGATTAGTAGCCAGCTATAAGCTATAGTGGTCCGATCTAAATATCGTGCAGATATCCCGTCATATAAAGGGTGATTTTTTAAGAGCTTGATAACTTTTAAAAAAAAAAAAACGCATAAAAGATAATTTCATTTAAATGTTGACCGCGGCTGCGTCTTAGGTGGTCCATTCGGAAAGTCCAATTTTGGGCAACTTTTTCGAGCATTTCGGCCGGAATAGCCCGAATTTCTTCGGAAATGTTGTCTTCCAAAGCTGGAATAGTTGCTGGCTTATTTCTGTAGACTTTAGACTTGACGTAGCCCCACAAAAAATAGTCTAAAGGCGTTAAATCGCATGATCTTGGTGGCCAACTTACGGGTCCATTTCTTGAGATGAATTGTTGTCCGAAGTTTTCCCTCAAAATGGCCATAGAATCGCGAGCTGTGTGGCATGCAGCGCCATCTTGTTGAAACCACATGTCAACCAAGTTCAGTTCTTCCATTTTTGGCAACAAAAAGTTTGTTAGCATCGAACGATAGCGATCGCCATTCACCGTAACGTTGCGTCCAACAGCATCTTTGAAAAAATACGGTCCAATGATTCCACCAGCGTACAAACCACACCAAACAGTGCATTTTTCGGGATGCATGGGCAGTTCTTGAACGGCTTCTGGTTGCTCTTCACCCCAAATGCGGCAATTTTGCTTATTTACGTAGCCATTCAACCAGAAATGAGCCTCATCGCTGAACAAAATTTGTCGATACGTAAAGCGCGAAACACATTTCGAACCGAACACTGATTTTGGTAATAAAATTCAATGATTTGCAAGCGTTGCTCGTTAGTAAGTCTATTCATGATGAAATGTCAAAGCATACTGAGCATCTTTCTCTTTGACACCATGTTTGAAATCCCACGTGATCTGTCAAATACTAATGCATGAAAATCCTAACCTCAAAAAAATCACCCGTTACAAAAGTTTTCCGTACAGGAACTGGATCTTGAGCAATCAGTTTGTATGAGAGCCATATGATATACTGCTCCGAAGTGGATAGTTCTTCAAGCATTTGTACCTTTGTCTTAAAAAATAATCCATGATAAATTTCGTGGGGATATCTCGACAAATAAAAAGGTTTTCCCTACAAGGACTGAATTTGTATGGCAGCTATGTATGTATATGCTATGGTAATCGGATCAAAACAATTTCTTCGGTAAGCCATAATTGTAAGCAATAATCCGTGCCAAATCCGGGAAAAAAGAACGTACGCGAAATTCCGGCTCGATAGTTCAAAACCTGAGCAACGAGTTCGTTTATATGGTATACAAACTGGCGGGCAGGGCCAAATCAACTCAGTTAGTCGCCCTAATCTTTTAAATATATATTTTATACGGTCTATGTC
The DNA here is from genome assembly GCF_023373825.1 of Bactrocera dorsalis. Lineage (NCBI taxonomy): Eukaryota > Metazoa > Arthropoda > Insecta > Diptera > Tephritidae > Bactrocera > Bactrocera dorsalis. Next base: position 41,685,071 of record NC_064304.1, on the reverse strand, counting down.
ATTTCTTTCTCGGTGTTACAACTCTATTCAGGGTATAAAAAGTTATACGCCACCCTCCACCCACCACCACCCATAATCACAACCGTCGATTGTGACTCGTTTGCAATTAGTTACCGTCCGAGTTCGGTTACTTTTAATAGTGTTAATTCTCTCGTATGCGCAACCAAATATAATTTTACTCTAATTGATCATTTGACTTGATCCTCTTGCGGCTGCCTAACAACAACTCGCCTCGCGACTCTTGAACGCTTACCAATGAGGCTTACATATACATACATATGTATGTATATACAAAAGTTTCTACTGATATTAATAAGTACATATGTATGTGTGTATTTGTATACATACATATGTAGTATATGTATATGTATATACCTATATCTATACATATGTGCGTCGCTCTTAGCCAGTTCGCTAATGAATATAAGCTGAGAAATTAGTGCATTTACTACCTTGAAAACAAAAATATTGACATGTCTACATAAGTACATAAATATTTTGCACAAGCGTTGGTAAACATAACATGCATACTTTGTACATGTAAATGCGAAGCCGTTAACTGTTAGCCGTTAGCCATTTCAGTTATGTAGCTTTGCTGAATGTTAATTAACATCGCCTAGTCGTAAATCGTCAGTAACAGGAATTGTGCAATTTTTGTTGTTGTATGATGTAGTTGTCGTCATCCGCGCTCGACATTAGAAAGTTCTCGCTTGTCATTACTGTCAACATAAGTAAATCTAGGCAAACATCTGTGTACATATAGACATTTACATTTATTAGAGATCAACCAGTGCTGGTTACCTCCTCTGTAAATCACAATCCTCTCGTTAAGCCTTTCAATTTATCGGTAAATCTAATGATCAAGTTATCAGTTCGACATCGAAATGCTGTCAGATATGTGCAATCGTCATAAATTTTGTGATTAAGTGCTACCAGATTGACAAAAAAAAAATTTGGTTCGTAAAAAAGTATTTTATGTGCCAGCTCAGCTATGTTCATGCCATTTCAAATCAGGTATTTCAATGTAATATTACAAATTATGCCGCCTATATGAAATAAAATTTTGAACTTCACATTAACGACTACATCATTAAGGTTTTACTCACCCAAGGTGTGATAAGAATCCTTGTAATCTTTATATAAACTCGTGGTCCTCTTTTTTTTGCGATGCGTACTTTAGGCAGGGAGCATTTGAACAACGACTGAAAGTAACCGAGAGCCTGGAAATACCACCCTAATGAAAGGCATGCTCGTGTCATTAAAAGGAGCTCATTTTAAGGGGGCATTTTAGTCTAGAAATAAAAAAAAAAATCGATTTTTTTTCATATTTTCAAAGTTAATAGTTAAACTAAGTATGTCTACAGATTATTTTTTAAAACTTCGAAACTGTCTTTTCCAATAATAAAGCCATCTTCTCAGGTGCTACTGGACTGATTTACCTGAAAATTATAGTCCGTTTATGGACTTTTCTATATCTGGAACTATCCATATCCCCAAGCTTCAATTACTATTTTTAAATCACTAGTAACAGACAAAAAGGTCGTTTTTGTGAAAATTCTTTTCGAATTTGGTTTTCGCCTCCTGTATCAAATGTTCATACTATGTATCTTTAAAAACATTATCCAAAAATATGAAGATAATCCGGCAAATAGATTGTATATGCACATATCGGTTCCCAAAACTTTTAAACACGTTTTTCATGAAACGCAAATTCGCCGAGAAAAATGGAAATTTTTCCACGACCTTCTTCAGTATATTTGTCAAGAAACAATCAAAGGAATAACATTTTCACTTTTTATTAAACCACTTGGCAATGAAAATTTTTTCAACAAAAACGACTTTTTTTTAGCAAGTCGTTTTTGTTTTGTTAAAGACGTCCTCAAAAATTTTAGTTCTTACTATTCCTTTGCTTATTACCTCTATTCATCTACGGTAATAATTATTATACCCTGAACAAAGTACATTAAGTTTGACGCGGTGCCCAAAACCAACCGTTGGAAATTCTAAAAAGTATATACGCAGGGGTTTTTCAATAACAGTTTCTTAAAAACAAAAACGCACTAATTGTTAAGGAAATTCATATGTTTTTACTTAATGGGAATAGATACAATTAAATTCTGATCATAAAATCATTCAAGTGACCTCAACGACTTCTTTTGCAGGAACGAACTGTATATACCCAATTTTCTAGTACCTTTTCCACTGAATGAAGTCGTACGTTGTATAGCACGAAGAGAGTCTGGTTTATTGCTAAAGACCAATGACTTCGAATAACCCTACAAGAAGTAAGTAGTCTAATGGAGTTAAGTCACTACTTGAACTTTATTAAAAATCCGCCAGGTTGTGATTTGAGACAGTCCAAATTCTGAATCGACAAATTGCGGTCTTCAGCATCCCTTGCCTGAACGGCAGTAATATTTTCGTTACTTCGGACGGTTCTTTTGAATAGTATTGTCAAAAATTGTACACTCGAAATTTTCAACAATTCGACGAATAGCGAGGAAATCATATTATCTCTATTGGAAATCCGGAATAATTGATTAGCCATGTCCGTTTGTATATATGGTAACTAGACCCTCAGCTTTAAAGATATCGACCAGAAATTCTGCACACGTCGTCTGACCAGTCTGGCCAAGGAGCTGCTCATTTGTCGAAGCCGCCGATATCGGTCAGCTATGGCATATACAGTGGCGGACAAAAGTCTACATACACCCCCTGTTTTCTTCGATGTGAGAGTACAAAAACTTTTTAGAAAAATGTGTTGATACAGTTTTATTCTAATCTTCTTTCTAATAACAACAAACTTAAAAAATCCGTTAATTAATATAAAACTACAAATTTATGGAATAAAAACTCAAATATTGTGTTGACAAAAGTCTACATACAGCACAAAAATATCTTAATTCAGTGCGAAAAACTTTATAAAATGCCAGTTATTAAGACCTTTTGGTATTTAGTTGGGTCCCCATTGGCATCTATAACTGCTTGAAGACGCCGTGGCATTGATTCTGCTAAATTTGTCAACGCTGCAGATGTAATGCTGTTCCAAGGTCCCAATATGCGCTCTTAGAGTATGGCAGAGCTAGAAACTTGGTGCTTTCTAATTCTACGCTCCAAAATCTCCCAGACATGTTCAATAATATTCATATTTGGACTTTGAGGTGGTGTATTTAATTGCCTTGGAGTATAATAAAGCAACCAGTCCTTAACAATTTGCGCCGCATGCTTCGGATCGTTATCTTGTTGAAATATCCAACTGGAACCGAGCCCTAAATTATCCACCAAAGGCTTCAAATTATGTTCCAACAGAGACTTATTCCTATAACCGTCCATTTCACCTTCGATAAAGTCCGAATTTCTAACTCCAGAGGCCGCAACAGCTCCCCAAACCATTACGCTGCCGCCACCGAGCTTCACAATTTATACTACGTTCTTCGGTTCAAGCGTGGCGTTAGTTTTCCTTCAAATTTTAGCCCTTTCATCACTACCAAAAAGGGTGAATTTAGAATCATCTGTAAATGAAACTTTTTTCCAAAAATCCATTTCCTTTTCTTTGTGTTTTTTGGCGAACTGTAAACGAAGTTTCCGGTTTTTTTAAGAAATAAAAGGTTCCTTCCGTGGTGTTCTACTGTGGAATCCGTTATCGTTTAGAGTTTTTTTTTTATTGTTTTTGGTTGGATACTCATTTGTGATGTACTTACTATGCGTTCGGCTATATTTGGAGCATTTACTTTTGGATTTTGGTCTCCTTCGTTGGGAATCAGGCTGACGTCTCTACGAGATTGTTTTTTTGGGCGTCCACTGCGCGGTTTATTTTCGTTGGAACCATTATTTTTAAAGTTTTTTAGAATTGTCTGTACTGTGGCTCGACTCAAGTTAAAAATTTTAGAAATTTCACCATATGATTTTTTTTCTTTTCTTTCTTTTATCACCAAAATTCTTGCATCAATTGATATTTCATTTCGCGGAGCCATTATAGCTATTGAAATGTTTAAACCACAACTAAATTCAATAAATATCAAACAATAAACATATTGAAATAAAAGAAAAAGGCTAACGTTACCTTACTGTTAATATTGCAATGTAAAAAGTAGGAGATTAGAACTGTATGTAGACTTTTGTCAAAGCAATTTTTGAGTTTTTCTTCCATAAATTTGTTGTTTTATGTTAAATAATGGATTTTTTTAATTAATTGTTATTATAATAAATATTAGAATAAAACTGTATCAACACATTTTTCTAAAAACTTTTTGTACTCTCATATCAATGGAAATAGGGAGTGTATGTAGACTTTTGTCCGCCACTGTAGCTGCCATATAAACTGAGCCTTCGGTATCAAGTGTTTGAATGGAAAACTTTTGTATGAGACAAGATATCTTACCGAAATTTCGCAAGGGTTATTGTCCAAAGCAATGTTATAATCTCCAAAGAAATTGTTCAAATCGGTCCACTATTTCATATAGCTGCCTTCAAACTGAACGTCCAAAATCAATATAAATACAAAGTTTTTTTTTACCCTTTTACCCCCTTATGATATAAAAAATGTAACTGTGAGGTATATTATATATCGCTTCGGTGCTACCAAAGTCAATGCTTTTTGTAGTATATAGTACTTTTTCGGAAAAAGACTCGTGAGTTTATTGTTAGAATTACCAAAGAACGTTAGTGTAAAATTACAACCGCATGGGAATTCGCCAATTATCAACCGCCTGGTAACTTTTTTCATAAGCGTTATAAGCTAATAGTTAGGCCTGCCAATCATTGTGGCATCAACTTTGTTGTCGTGTTTTTTTTGCATTAGATTTTGACAAGTGCTCACTACTGTACTTCACACGTCGGAATTTCGCACACACAACATGCCTTCAAACATTCATAAATATTTAGCACATGCATTTTAGGGGCTTAGCAAAAAAGCTAGAGCTTAAAACTTAAGAAAAATATATATACAATTTTCACACGTTTTCGCCCATATCGCACATATGTATGTGTGTGTGTGTGACTGTGTGCACAAACAGGTAGTAGCCATACAAAAATGCTTTCGCTACCCGAATACACTGTTGTGCCACCCTCACTCGGTTACACACACACAGGTACATACGGCTCTATCTACCTGCGCAGCGAGCTTTAAGCTAGGCGATCGTTATAGGCCGTTTCGACATATCTACTTTGTAGATATATACGCGCGTCGCTATATGCTACTTATGGGCATTTTAAACAAAATTATTTTAAATGTTTGATTACAAGGAATCGCTAACTTCAGTCGATTTTGTGATTTGTGAGCGCTTCGAGATCGCTACGCTACGCGCGCTCACACTTAGGTGCCGCGTGCCTGCCGCTACCGTTTGTCGCATTGAAATTCGTTTTTTTTTATAGCCACAAGTGAATTGAATTGTATAGAAAAAGTGTATATAAAACAGCGGGAAAATTAAACAATCGCCATAAAGTTAAATTAAATTAAGCGAGGTTAACAAAAACACAATCACACGCCCCTCGGTAATTGGTACACCCACTTGCGGCAGTGTCGCGCTGGAGCAGTTTTTTGCCAGTCGCTTTGCAAATCGGGCCACATTGTTGTGAACACTTTTGCAGTTTGTGCGTAGTGAGTGCCGGCGCGCTTGTTTGTTGTATCCTGCAGTGTTGAACGTGGTGTTTGGAGCGCCTGCGCGCACCGTTTGTGTTCGAAAAGCTCAACTTTGACGGGAGTGCGCTTCACAGCGCGCGCGTGTTTTGCCAAAATGAAGTTCTTCGACGTTTTTTGCTTCAGACAAAGTGGGTGTTATTAGTTGACGCCACCTCGTATCAATATCCATACGTCACCTTGCCTTTCATATAAATCATAATCACTCATTTGCGCTGATTTATTTTTTCCCTATTTGAAATTTTTTACACTCAATTTCACCGTATTAGTCACTCGTGTCGTATTTTTCCATATCAGCAGGCACATTAGTATTTAATTACTTTTTAATGTTAATGCAATATCGCAGGATTTTGTCACAGTGATTGATGATGGCCAATTACGAAATCGAAAGTGAATTATTGCATGTGTGACAGTGTAGCTTAGATATGACGACCTTCGAAGAAAATAAATTTAAATTTTTGTGGTGGTGCTTCTACTAAAAAAAGTTAATAAAGGAGAGCACATTGTAAACCAAAAAATTTCTTCACAAATCTAAAAAAAATATATATTTGGTTGTATGATTCGCGATCCTGTATATCGTCACCTAAAATGCAAAACAACGTATTATCAAAAAAAAATTGAAATTGAGTTTTATTATTGCTTACGATGCTCTACATCATTTTATATATGTGAAGTCGTAAATTTCAAGCATCAGCTTTCAGATATAACCAATATATAACTATTTTATAACCAAAACCCACATTTTGTTCCATTATGAGTAGTTTCTATTATATCGTTTTTCCTTCGCCTGTAAACTTATGAAAAGTGATGTTACATTATTTTGCATTTTAAGTGAGGATATATAGAATATATTTTTGCAAGCGTTAAAAACTATAAGAATAGAAAAAAACTAAAATAGTGAGACTGTCATAAACTAATAATCAAAAATATTTTATTACGCTTCCTGAACCCTTTCTTGATAATTTGAGTTTAATATGTTAAAAATAACTGAAGTTTAAGTACCATTAATTTTGTCAAAAATACAAGGGGAAATCAATAATAGATTTTCGAAAATATTTAAAAAATTTAAAAATATTTGTGTATTTCATTTTTTCTAATCAAATAATAATTTTGAATATTGTTATAAATAAAAAAATAATAAAAAAAACTTATTAAAAAAAATTTTATTAAAAAAAAAAATTATAAAAAAATTAAAAAAATATAAATGTTATTTAAAAAAAATTATAAAAAAAAAATAAAAAAAATATATTATTTAAAGAAATTATAAAAAAAAAAATATTTCATCTATTTCATTTACAATGAATTGAATTTACTCTAAAGAATTATAAGATTCTGCCAGAAAATATTTTTCAGTTATACCTGGCTTAAAATAATATTTACGGTTAAGAACCCCTATCAATTTTCCGTCATCTTCTTTATTCATTCAAATTTAATAAATCACTACTATCTACAGTTATTTGCATATTTTTTGCAATATTTATTTGTATATGACAAAAGGCGATCGAGTTGATGAATGAATGGTTGAGTCATACAAAAATAATTACTACAAATGTGCGAAAATGGATTTTTCAATGTAAATAGTATTTTCTACAATAGCCTAGACACACTAATGTAATTACGAACAAGCTAGTGTAAATTATTCTTTTTAATAATTAAAAAAAAATATATATATTTGCTTTTTTCATTTATCCCGAAAGATGTGCGCTCAGAGAATTTGAAAAATACATAAATTTAAAAAATATGTTTAAAATCTTATCGTTGCGAACCGGTGTCATTATACGAATCTTCATTCGAGCAAAATTATTTGGCAAAGGCAGGAATATACGGTGCTCGTCTGGTGCCAGATCGAAACTATAAGGTGGATGCATTAGATTTTCCCTGCCAAACTCTCGTAGCTTCTCAATCGTTGTGAATCGTAGTGTATTGGCTAAAGCTGGCCACTTCTGGGTGTTTACTTACCTCAGACGGTTCAATTGTTGACAGTACATGTCCGTATTGAGAGCTTGGCTGTAGGAGAGTAGCTTATACATAGTAGATGATTCCCTGCTAATCCCACCAAACACATAGCAAAACCTTGACCATGACTGTTTTCGTTTGACGTTGTCTTAAAAGACCAAATTATCATCAAAAGTAACCATACACTTGCTGATAGGAGGGATATGTTACTATTTTCAATGAGGTACGAAATCGCGTCATGGAAACTCCCGAGACTGAATGGGTTTGAATTGACAATTACTTGGACTTGGTGGCCAGTGGTGCCCTATATGCATGTAAGAAAACGCTTGGGTCTACTTGGTGCCTATTACCTGGCCTCATGCATTGGTGTTACACAGCGGTAATGAAGCCATTCTTGCTTTATGGTGCTCTGGTGTAGTGGACAAGAAAAATTTCATTCTGCATAACGCTTTGCATAGAAAGGTTTCTCAACCTACCACCAACCGATATTGCAGTAGAAAGCTCTACTGCAGCTGCAAGATTGGCGACATTAGGTGAGTTCTCTACAAGGACCTTCAGGATTACCTCAATAAGCGGGGGGCTGGTGGAAAATTAGGACATATACCCATACGCTTTATTTGGGAAAGATCGCTAAAATCATCTACGAGGGACCCTTAGGAAAACCCGTTTGCTTTTTACTCACACGGTCTCGAAAGGACTGCGGGCCGGCTGTTGGCTTCCTGACAGATCACAACCTACTGGCATCACATGGGAGTCGGATGGGCATAAGTGATGTCGATACGCTGGAACATCTCCTGTGTTCTTTTCCAGCACTATCTATAACTCGACAAAAGTATCTAGGATCATCGGAGTTCAAAGAACTGGACGAAGTTTCTAACGTAGATATCAAGAAGGAAAAGTTGAAGTTCCTGTGTGAGGAATTCTTCACGTCAAATTAAACTGAACCTCCATCGGGCATTACTAAGGGCCAGTTGATCTATGTATGGCATAATAGCCGGCTAGTATAACATAATCTAACCTTCCACTTCAAAAATGGATTGACTTTGTTGCAATTCATCTCGGGTTTATATGGAAATCGGACACGACACTTTCCATTATTTTATCTCTATTTTTGACAATTTGTCTTCTATTTGAGGAAATCAAAATTACGTGTAACATACTTCTACAGTCTCAGAACATCGCAAAACTGTCTGACAGGTTTTCTTTAGCACGAACTGTTATCTTTCTCACGCCACAGTGCGTATTTCGTCTTGTAAAGACGAAAAAATAATGGATATATTTTACTACTATTAGACCTAATACATATAACTTGAAATAAAGGGATTTACACTGACGTGTGAACACGGGTTAATTAATCTATAATAAGTTGCATAGTGGCACTCATAGTAGGCCTTGTTCACACAGAATAACCTTATATAAACTCAAACTAAATAAAATAAGCGAGGAGTTTATTTATAAAGAGAGCATGCACAAAATAATTAAAAGATGATAAACAAATATTATGAATAAAATAACTCATCGCATCGCTTTTGATGACCCACATTTGGTTACAAAGTTGCATCTTCAACGCTCCCCACAAATTTTTTAATAGATCCGTGTATGTGCTTGTGTGTGACGAATTGTCGCGTCGTTGCTTAAATTAAAAATTCACTAAAAATATCACATGGATTGTCGCCTGCCACCACTTTTCTTCTAGTTTGTAATTTAGCATGTGCTGTGCCAAATTTCCCGTGTCAGCAGACGTTGGCGCCTGTCGCCCACCTGCACCCACAACTTGACTACCAACAGAAAATGCAGCCAGCAACAAAACCAACATGCATTTCTTACAAATCAGCGCCAAGATTTTATAGCGATTTACTTTACCCTCACTTTGCTATTCTTCGGCATTCTACAGAAGTGAGAAGTAAGTGTTTACCTTTGGTTTTAATAAATAAAAAATAAAAATAAAAATGTTTTCGTTACGCACAAATTTGTATTTGCGAAATAAAGACAGACTTTTTGTTTCCGAAATGTTCCAATTTCTGTAGACTGAGAAATTTAATTGCGTGGAATTTAATTGTGCGGAATTTTGAAGAAAACAATGAGGCATTTTCTTCTTATGTGCACGAAGCACACTATTTAAGGGTTAAACCAGTCGAAAACCCTTAAAAAGGCTTAACACTTTTTTATCGAATTTCTTTCTCCCGTTGATCCCCTTCGGAAAACTCGCTTACTTCTAACTCACACGATCTATCTATAATACAAGCTTCGGAGTTCAAGGGACGAGACATTAGTATCAAACGTAGATATCAAGTATCTCTTAAAGCTCGCAAACCGTTGACGACCTGCATGACGAATGCTGCAACTCAAATTAAACAGAGCCCCCATCTGGCATTACTAACGACCAATCGGTGAATGTATGCCGTGGCAGCCGGCCAGTATAACCGAACTATAAACAGGAGTCCGTCTAAAGATCCACTTGTTGAAGCTGACTGACCCAAATGCTTCGACACTACTGTGAATTGAACAAGGAAAAATAGTTTTTCAGTATTTAAATTTGAAAAATTTAGCCTAACTTACCCACAGAAGAACCTTTCTACCGGTTTCCTGCTTATAAGCATTATTTCGATTTTTGCCTACGATTTTCGTATTTACTTTTTCAGCGAACTAGATACTAGATTCCAAAAAAAAAACGTAGTTTTGGCTGTAGAGTCTTTCCGACATACATATATATATTCATACCTGATTTCCACCGGATAAAACATCAAATCCCTGTTTTCATTAGTTTTATATTTGAACAAAATTTTACTGAGTGTGATTCTGCATCACTCATGATGTTTAGTCAGAGACCAGATCGCAGAATTGTTCCTACTTCCAAATAACCTAAAAAGTAAGTTTACATTTAACTTATCTAGGAGATCAAACTCTATCGGAATGTGCTTGTTATTTTTCGGTTATTTTAAACATTTGATATAGCGATGTTGAAAGGTGTCACTTCTAGAATTGCTTTCTTCTCCGTAATCTAAAGGTAGTATTTTCAACACACGTCTACTATTTTCCGCAAATTTAAAAAAAATAAGTTCTTAGAGTCGTACTCATAGTCATAATTTTAATAAATTTTTATTTCGAGCAACTTTTTTTTAATTTTTGATGGCATCTCTGCGACTTAACATGGAGTTTACAATAAAAAACGTAACAATGGCTTTAATTAAGGAGCATTATTCCTTGTACACACATATTTGCAGAACTTCGTTTTTAATTTTTTAATGTTATTTGCATTGTTGTAAAATCTGTAACACTTCGTTATAGTTTTTTGTCAATATATTTTTACGAACTCTCACTCTTTTGGGGATTCCCACGACTTGTAGTCAGAATATAGTGCTCGAAGACTCAGTTGTTCTGCATTCCCATTCAATTACATACATATGTATATGTACATATTTCATTGGACGTTGCACATGTTTTGTCGTTTTCGTCTTTGTTTTGATTTTATATTGAAGCGTGTCAAAACGAAATCGAATACTACAGGTTAATGAACGTCATTCATCGGAGGCATACAAAAATGCTAAAACAAACAAAAAACAGCGCTCGTTTGTGGAAGCGTGTGGAGAGACGATTTCGTAACACAGGTGTATGTGCGTATGTGAGTGGGTCTATTAACGGTCATTATTTTGTTTTTGAATGTAAACGCTTTTGAAAAATATGCATTCAAGCATACTTGTTTTATGACAACGTGCTGATGGCAAATTTGCTGAAATTTACGCTCATAAGTTTGTTTACATATACATATGTATGTGGCTGTGTGTATGTATTGCCATATTAAGTATATAAAAATTTTAAATGGTTCTTCGTTTGTTTGTATGTATGACAAGAACAAACCCAAGTTTTAATTGACAGATAGCGCTTTTATCGCCTCGCGCTGCTTCGTCTCCTTAATGGCGATTTGGCAAGTATTTATGTGTGTTCGCCGGTCCGGTCCATGAACCAACGCCTAGACATTGGACTTTTGCATATAAATACAACCATTTATGGACATACAACATGTGTATATACATAAATTTATTTTGATACATTGTCATATAAGTTTGATTATTCGTGTGCATTATGTCAACTCGTTCCGCTCGCTATCAGCTCAAGAATGTATTTTTCATTCAAAAATAAACACGAAATTCAAATTAACAAGAATAATTGATGTAATCTATGAAAGCTCTTTCTCGAGTATACATACGAGGTTGGTTTTATAAGTCCGCGATTTGTAATACGTCGTAAAGTAACGGTGCTATAGCCCCACTAAAATGGAAACGAGTCGGTGCTCCACTTTCCTCGTGTGTTCAACTATTGAATATTGGGGTTTGTCGGGAGCTTGGTGAGCGCTTTGCTATCATCGGTTCATGAGCTGTCGCAAAATCCTTTGGCCCAAAATCGATAAGGCTAACTTCCCCTAGTTGTTAGCGTTCTAAGAATACGAGGTGGAAGCATTTCAAAACTTCCTTCTTGATCGTGTTCGCGAGATTAAGGCTTAAAAACTTGGAAGCTCAGACTTTGAGATATCCCACCGAGCTGATGGAAATAGAAATTAAACGCCTAAGCGATTTTGAATTGACTTTGCGGCGCTTTGCTGAATAATAAGATTGGATACAGTAGTCTAAGAACGATCCTTAGATTAGCCATCGACCCTAACCTTAACCTAACTGTCACTTGTGGGTAAGCAGCTGTCATATTATGCTTTGCTTATAAAGCATCACATTAAAATCTTAAATAATCATGTGCCAACGTATTAAATCTAGGGTATTATCCGCTAACAAAGTCCTCATGATGGTTTTAGAAGTAAAAAGTTATTGTAAAATTTTTTTATTTTTAACAGAGTGGAGGTCTTCCTCTTTCGGGGGATGATGATTAACTTGTCGAATTTGGTATTCGTTCGTCGAGAGAGGACTTTACTCGACTCAATTGCCTACTCAGTCCGAAGTAGCACCTGTTAGTAAGAGTCATTCTGTGTTGGTGTTAATGCTGGTAGCAAGATAGACGAAATTATCTACGACTTCGAATTTATGACTGTCACCAGTGACGTGGGGGTCTAGTCGCGAGTGGGACGACCGTTTGGTTGATGACAGGAGATTTTTCGTCTTACCCTCGTTCACAATCAGACCCATACGCTTTGCTTCTTGATCCAGTTTGGAGAAATCAAAAAAAACGGGGCGGTTGTTGAGGCCCACAATATCAATGTCATCGGTGTATACCAGCAGCTGTACACTCATAGAAGATTGTATCTTTTCGATTTAGCTCTGTAGCTCGTATTCGGAAGTAGATTGAAGAAATCACACCATAGGGAGTTTCCTAGTGTTTTTGAGTGATATAAGCAATACTTTCCTTTGATATCTTTAAATTTTTTGTCATCTCAATATAATTCATTCCTTCATACTTCAGAAAATAATCTTCAAGTAATTTTGACAAATACTGCCTAGTTGACAGTCCTTGGCAGGATGAAAATTCGGCCCTTCCGGTTACTTAGACCAGACTGTCGGGGAAAGTTTGTGCACTACTTTCTTTGTCTTTGTCTGGAGTCTTTGGTGCTCATATGGCCTGTAGAGAAATTAGCCAGCCACTTACGAATCCTCAAACCTTTTTTAATTTTAGCAACATTTTTCCAAAAAATCGTATTCTATTAGCAATAAATAATAAATCTTTAATACATTTTTTTTTTTCAAAATATCAAAACAACGCTCTGATATCTGAGCAACCAATTGTTCGTCAGCTGTGAAAGTTATTCACCTGTCTTTCGAACACCTTTCGTTGCAATAACAAAACATATGACTTCAATTTTAGTGATTCACTGTAATAGAAACACCTGCTTGCATGTTATATTGGCGCCTGTGACAGTTTTCAAAATCTGAGTTAGTGCCAAGTTTGTTGCGAACGCTTCCGGTTTCTTTTAACTTGAAGGACTAAAAAAATTGGAAAAAGTGTGATCATTGCTTGGAATTTGTTTTCATTTTCATGACATGACACTATTATGCCAATGACCCATCGAACGGCCCTCTTGTGAAAACAAACCCTAACAATACCATATGCGCGTTGGTGTTGTGATTAATGAGCTTGCTGATAGCCACATCCATATTGTGTTGCACTAAATATTTCATTAATCAGCAACAACTTTCTCACAACCACATCCCCACTTTCTTCAGATTGTTCATAAAGTTATCGCCATTTGTCGCGCATACAAGTGAAACGATTAGCTTGCCGATTTAGGCAATTTGTTATTATTTCGCAGAAAGAAAAAAGGAAAACAAAAACCATACCAAAAATCGCAGCGGAAAATATATTTTTGCTCACACTCCGCTTATTTTGCCATAATTTTACCTTGACGCTTTGCGTGGCTTGCGGTGAACGCGCTGGTAGTCAGACGTCATTTTGAAGAATGGCGAACGCGTCAACAGCATTCAGTTTTATGACCGCGCACTTGAAGGTTTCTTTTTTGCGGTTTGCGTGAAGAATAAATAGTTTTTCTTGCAATGTTTTTATTTTATCTTTTCTCACTTCATTTGTTTGCAATTTTTTGTTATATTTTTTTTTGCAATACCTTCACCAGTTTTTAGCTTTGCTTATTTTCTGTGGTTTCTATTTTGTTTGCATAATTGAAACAAAAAAAAACAATATATTTCTTTCAATACCGTTACTATGTCTTTAATATTGTGCGTATAAAATTTTGCTGGATATCCTGCTGAAGACTGGGCAAAATGACGTTTTGATTTATGTGATAAGAGTAATATAAATTATAGTGAAAATGTATTGTCACTTAGAGACCAGAATCGCCGGTATTTACTAAGTAGATATGTAGGAGTGCGTGAAATATATATACCCCATTTAAATGAACTATGTAGTTACCTATAACCGTCATCTAACAGGCTTGGCGGAAAAGTTCGTAGGCTAGCCAGGTCTCTCCAATGAAGTGGAGGTCTTCCTCTTCTTCTGCTTCCCCCGACGGGTACTCCGTCGAATACTCTTAGAAGTGGAGTGTTTTCCTCCATTCGGACGACATGACCTAGCCAGCGTAGCCGCTGTCTTTTAATTCGCTGAACTATGTCAATGTGGTCATATATCTCATAAAGCTCATCGTTCCATAGATCCGAAGAACCATTCTATCGAAAACTCGTAACGCCGACTCATCAGCTGTTGTCATCGTCCATGCCTCTGCACAATGTAGCAGGACGAGGATGATTATTGACTTATCGGTTTGGTATTTGTTTGTCAAGAGAGGACTTTACTTCTCAATCGCCTACCCAGTCCGAAGTAGGACCTGTTGGCAAGAGTCATTCTGGGTTGGATTTCGAAGCTGAAACAACTGGATTTAATTTAAAAAAAGATTCAAAATGAATTTCGTGTGATTTTAAAGTATCGGCACACGACACCTGACGAAAGATCTGGGTAGTACTTCCTTTTAATGATGATACGAAGTTTGTCAAAGAAATGACATAATGTGAACTAGTCATTAGTACGCTCATTAAATCATTCTACAACAAAATATAATAACATGAAATAGCTCAACAATTACATACATTTTAATTCAATTTAATTTATTATTAACCAAAAAACCTTTTTTTTTTAATAATCAAATAGTCTTAATTTTTTCGCATTTTATTTATATAAATTATATGTTTTTATTAAAAATAAATACAATAATACAAACATTATTTTGTCTTAATTTACAAATTATTTCCCACTAACGTTATCTACATATGTACATGTATAGGCTTCCTCAAAAATTTTCTTAGAAAAAAGAGAGCATTGCTTTATTTCATGTGCTTTCTGCAATTTTGTGTGAACAACAACGTCGATATGTGTTTGCTCATTCCGTGCATGTTTCTTATCACCTTTCAGCAACACGCAATATTTCTTGTGGTTTAGAAATTCCGTTGAGGCGCTACAAAATTCTCCAACGTTTGCGGAAGTATGCAAGCTCGTGTGGAGCATGTGTTTGTACGTTTCTCAAATAATAAGTAGAGTATGTACATATGTACTTAGTTATGTTTGCAAAATTTCGTGTAAGCTATAAAAACATGTTCTATTTGCATATATGAGCAAAATATTGTAAGACTTCATAATTTTAAAATTCTTAATTTATTCTTTAAAATCTATGTCGTCCCCCTCAAAGTGATCCCCGTGGCATCAACACTGTTGGATTTTTCAAACTTCGAAACAGTTGTTAAAATCAATTTTTGGAATAGCAACCAATGCGCGTAGCGATTCACGTTTAATGTTTTCAATTGACTCAAAACGGTTTCTCCAGAGCAGTCGTTTGAGTTTGCTGAACAGCCAGAAGTCAACTTAAGCTAAATCAGACGAATACGGAGATTGCGGCACGATATTTTTTGAAAATTTGGTGGAAAACTCGAAAAATTAATGCAGTATGAGAGTACCAAGAGCTGCCGACACATAATTCCGGCCTTTCTTTTAAGAATATCTTCTCGCATGACACTGAAATTGTATTCCTTGTTGACACTTGGGCAGGTCGGAAAGAATTCGGAGAGCACTACACCTCGATAATCGAAGAAAATTTTAAAAATAACGTTTTTTTACTTGCTCTGACGTGCCTCGATTTTCAACGATCAATCTACTGTTTCCGGGTCGTAAGCATAGATCCAAGACTCATAGTCAGTAATAATGCGTTTCATCACATACTGATAGTCGGAAAGCATTGTTTCACAGATGTTAACGCAACGCTCTTTTTCGAAAAAAATTGTTGTTTTTGGAACCAATCATGCTTTCACGCTTCTTAGGCTCAAACGATCTCTTAAAATCTTTTTCACTGATCCTTCCAATATTCGAACGATGCCACTCCAGTAAGATCTTTGTTTGTTAATCGCCATTCTCAAGCACCAATTCCTTTATTTTATTGACGTGAATTGATGTTGACCGCTGTTCAGGACGTGGTTCGTCGTCAACGTGTTCTCGAATAATTATCGCCGAAGTCCTTTTTAAACATTCTGAACGTTTCGGCACCAGAGATTGAATTCCATACATACAATTTAAAGGAACTTTTTGTTGAATAATTTCAACCATCGTTAAAATCGCCGAATGCATTTTGTGTAGTACAGGAAAACAAGCTTATACTAAACACTAATGATTATTCATCTCGAAACAAGAAAAATCGTTAACTCCGGTTGTACCATAGTTATTACATTATACCTTTCACAATTACAAAAGATTCTTTAGAAAAAATTCCGATCATTAAGTTCGTTTGGAAGCTATATGCTCTAGTGATTCGATATGAAATTTGATTCCAAAAATTTTGCCGCTTCTTGGGCAGAAAATGACGCGTACAAAATTTTAGATCGATATCTCAAAGGGACTAGTTTGCGTATATACAGACAGACAGGCAGATAAACGGACATGACTAAATCAACTTAGCTCATTAAGCTGATAATTTAAATATATATAATATTTTATTAGATCTCCGATGTTTCATTCTATGCGTTACAAACTTCGTGGCAAATTTAAAGCGTCCAGAGTATAAATAATATTCATACATATTTCCATTTTTGAACGTAATTTGGCATTTGACTCATTCGTAATGGTATAACTGGCCCAAAATATGGAAAAGAAGACTTGGTAACATTGAAGAAAACAGTTAACACTTTATAACAATTTAATGAGAGTAGTGCGCAAAAATAGGGAGCCGAGAATTGCCGAATCGAAAGCAGCTACTGAAATGAACGATGTATTTTCTGAAAAAAATTTTATTTTAGGGTGGGAACACTATAATAGGAGTGATTGATGACAAATGTAAATGAGCCGTCAGCATAAAATCCAACAGGGAACGTCTGTTATCCTTATTGATTGGAGATTTCAAAATATTTAGATCCAATACGCTTGCTGCAATATCGTCACTCCAATTTTGCAAACCGCTATCGTTCGTGTCTCTGAACTGCTTTGAAAGTGTTTTCACTTTCTTTTTAATTTATTATTTAATTCAATAAATTATTAGCATTCATATTTCGTTTTGATTTGTTTGACAGTTGTAATCCAATGAAGTTAGTAGCCAAAAGCTGAGGAAATTTTCCATTAAAAATTAAATTACGTCATCTAATTTTGATTTTTATATTTTTTTGTTTCCTAAACAATTTTTGATTGCTTTCCACACCTTAAATTGCTATATTTTATGTATAAATTCGTTTTTTCGTTTCTTTTGCGCTTACTCATTATGGAGTATGACTTCACTGGCAAATTGGCCAAAAATACTTAATGCTGCCAGTTAAGTAATCTACTTTGATGGACACAAGTAAAGTTCATGTGTCATTGTATAAATCATTTTCAAATTTTAATGCCAAATTCAAACGTTAGAACTAAGTGCAGTCACTAATCCAATGTCAAGTGCTCGGTATGCGCCATAAATTTTAGCTTTCTACGCTGCTTATGCCGTCAAAAAACATTACCAAGATTAGAAATTTTTAGACAACAACGCCAACACATTGACTGCTTAATACATATATTCTCTCACTTGCTTAATCTTGATTGGCAATTTTAATTCACTGATTACTTCTAACCTTCAAAATTCACAATAAAACAAAAACAAATGCTTTATCAAACGGCATTCCCTAGCGATGAGTGATGATTAAGCGTTTTTATTTGCTAGAAATTCTATTTCTTTCTGTTTTTGTGGTTGTGTCTTGCCTATTCTTGGGCAAGGCATTAAATATTCTCATACGAGTTTATACTATATACATATGTATGTATGTATGTATGTATTGTATTAAATTTGCATAACCATTTAATTTTTGTTTCGGCCGCGCCACCCACCGTTTAGAGAAACATTGCTAAAGCTCCCAATAAACCGCTTTTTACTGCTATAATAACGGCGCGTAAATATGTATGGATATCCAAGCAACCCAACCACATAAATATCTACAAACAACAAACAATTAATACAACAATAACAACATAACTTGCGGCAAAAGGGCTAGTGAGGTATGACACACTGGGCACCAACCCAACAGGTGCTGCACCCCTCTGCTCACCACGCCCACCCTCAGCGCTACTGGA
This sequence comes from Bactrocera dorsalis, assembly GCF_023373825.1. Lineage (NCBI taxonomy): Eukaryota > Metazoa > Arthropoda > Insecta > Diptera > Tephritidae > Bactrocera > Bactrocera dorsalis. Next base: position 41,666,458 of record NC_064304.1, on the reverse strand, counting down.
GTGTACGCGCGTCATGCTTACGTACTTTCGGTGCAAGAATTAATAAAAACAAAGCAAATCTGTTCATATCGCTGCGGAGTTTTTTGCATTTATTTGTATCAGGCGCGGAGTCCGCACATGATTACAATAAAAGTCCGTCCGCACAAAACGGTTGGCCAGTTCATTCATCTAGTCGAGCGTTTCGCATTGCAGTTCATTCGGTCTTATCGAAGTACATACGTAAGTATGTGTTTGGTTTGTGGGTCCACTCGGCGCTGCGCTCGTGTGCTTTTCGTTCGGCTGCCCGTGTATTTGAATTGTGACGCGCTGCGCTAAGCGCCTAGCGAAGAACAGTGTAGTCTTGTAAAGTAATTAATAAGGAATTTGCATTATCATTACCAAATCGAAAGCGTTTCAGGGCATGTCATTACTGGTTCGAATTTTAGTTAATCCTGTCGGTCTCGAATGTACATATGTACGTTATTGTGATAATTAGAAGGGCAAAGCTTGAAAAATTTCGAAATCTATAAGACAAGGTTATCAATAAATTATTTTCTAGATAGTTGACCAAAAGCCTCAAATGTTTAGCTTGGGTTTGGTTTCCCTCATAAATCGTCGAAGCGTTTTGAGCTTTAACAAATTACATGAAGCTACTAACGATTCCACTCAATTTTCCCGGTTCGCTGAAGGTATGTCATCCGAGATCTTTGATCCTCATTGTCGAGAATGCTGGGCGATCCAGGAAAAAGCGTCGTATTTCCATCTCGCCTTTCTCTAGCGAATTGAGAAAACTGATGTCCATCTAAATATTAGGCCTCAACCCATACCGATTAGAATCGTTATAATTGCTAAGAGGAAGTAATTCAATGGACCTCTTGCGCTCCACACTGAGGCAGAAAGATCGTTCAAGTTGTCTAGCGCTAGACCGCAAGAGAACCACGGTACTTAAACTCGTTCACAACCTGTTAATATTGGAGTGAGTTGGCTTTTTCTTCAGCTCGTTCACCTGACAGTTTCCAGTGATTCCGCTATGAACCAAACAAACCTTATTACGGAGTAGCTTTTTGATAATCGAGCTAAATACTTGTAATTAGACTTGAGCGCACAGTGAGTTGGTTTAAGATCATGTTTGCTCATCTTACATTTAAAAATTAGGTGAGTAATATCAATGAAACGGTTCTTAAGCTGATGAATACTTTTCTGTAGCACATAAGTGTTTTATGGGTCTTCGTTGTGGATAATTTCTACTGATTCCAAAGTAGACCAACCTTAAAAAGCCGCGATTTCGTACCGAAATGGCGATAAAGACTGGCAGCAGAAATTCGATTTTTTTTTTTTTTTTACTTCGAAAAATTTTTTATAAAATTACGTCTTTTTTAAGGCCAAACCCGTTAAAGAAAACGTTTCGTCAAAATGTGCGATATGACTGTTTTAATGCGTGTCACCATATGGGCGTATTGTGCCATCGTGTATGCTCACACCAGCTGCATAAACGCGCTCTTATTCAAGACACCCCTTATCTATTTTACCAACATCTACATCAACTATGAGACATACTCAATGGTTTTTCATGCTAACGCCACGTTTTCAGCACACTGTGCGGCGCCATAGCTGACGTTACAACTTTAGGCGCTAGCACCGAATATGTGGCATTTCACAGCGCCACCACCGCGCCACCTCCCTAGCGCGCCGCCATTCCCCAAGACCGCGCGCTGTTGCTATAGCCGTTGACTATTCCAACTTTTGTTTATTTGCGCCGCTCGCCGCCACACACCACGCTCCCTTTAGCCTACCGCCGCAGAGATACACATGCCTATCGCCGCTTCAGCTTGTTTGCTCTTCGTCGCTCACATGCTAATCACATATACGCGCGGTATACGCGCTCACAACCGCTTGTGAGTTACGTGCGCAAGCGATTGCCGCTCACGTCGCCGCACCGCCGCGCCAACACTTGACTTGGCCGAACAGGCACCCAAGCGGTTAGGTACTTTCACGGCGACGGCGACGGCGAAAAAAACCCAAACAAACAGACATAAAAATAGCACATTAAAAGCAAAACGAAAACTACAACAACGACGGCAAGGCGGCGGCAACGGCAGCGCTGAGGCGAGTCACATAAGTTTCATATTTATTTGTGCGGTCTTTGGCTCAGTTGTTCGGCGACATTTAAAGTGAATTAACGCTTTTCTGTGGTGTATCCACGCACGCAACGCAAAGACGCGTCAGTAAGTTGCGCGCGCGTTTCGCAAGTCTTTCACAGTCTACCTAATTTTTCGTACGTACGTTTCAAATACTTGTAGTGTCAGCGTTGTCGCATAGAACGTGCGCGATTTTAATTGTGTAGAACTTCAAAAAACAAAAAAAAAAAACAATTATTTATACTGAAAGCAACAATTTTTTCGAAAACGCTTTTGGGTGAAGTGTCAAAAAAGTGCATACAAAACGGAAACTCTAACCACACGCCTTGAGGAAGCGTAGCGCTTGGATAATTTTGTGTCTACGGCAAGCAATGCGCTTGGCGAAAAATGCGCTGGACTACTTTTTGAATTGTAAATATTTTTTTTTTTCAATTTTCGAAGTTATTTTTGGTTTTGTTTTGCTACACATACTTACATGCCAGCTCGAAGTGACTGCGATTTTAACGGTTTTCTTTGCGTTTTACAATATTTATTTTGCTTTGTTGTTGCCTGCTAGTTGTATTTGCCTTGTCATTGACATTTACTCGTTGAGAATTGATTTTGTACACTTGTGACCGCCCAGCGGCGCTCTGTTGTCATCTGATGAAAATGTGAGCACCGTGTGATCGACCGGCAATCAAACGCGCTTACATTCGCTCTACACGCGTATGCGCACGTTTAATCACGCTTAGATATTATTATTTCCTTTTTTTCTAATTACTTCATTTTCCGTGCGTAAGCGCCTTTTTAAGGTGGCTCAAAAGCGGCTTAAAACCAATCGCCTACATTTATTACTAGTTGAACTTGATTTTGTTATGCGATCTGGAGATCAGCTGACCATCGCTTGATATGCACGTATTGCAGTGAAAGCTGCGCGCCGCGCCAGTTTCGGTACACGCAGTTCGTTAACTCCATACGCGTCTGTATGCAACAGGAAATCGTATTTTCCTCATGTTGTCGGCGCATTTGCGTGCCTTTGGCTTCCATTTTAGTTACGCACAGGAAGGCAGAAAAATATAATGAATTTGCTTTGCTGGCGTTACAATTTTTGATTAGCAATGCCTTGTTTTATCTTTGCACTCGTTTATTTTTGGCGTTGTTTATTCTATTTACGCGTGCTATAAATATGCACAACACAAATAAAAAAAAAATAATAAAAGAAATGAACTGTATTTTCTTCTTTTATTTCACTTTTCGTACTGTGATTTATCATTTGTGGGTAGCGCGTGACTTAAAACAAAAAAAGAGGGGTAAATCTGGCATCGCAACTCTTTGCACTTGCACTCGCTTTACTTTTTTGCCTCGCGCCCACTTTGCTCTTATGCTTTGCTGGCTACACGCCCCAACAGCCGCAGCGCCCCATTGCTCAGCCAACCGCTTTGCCAAATTCATCAATATGGGCAATATTTAAGACAACGCTTCCGCCGCGCCCGAGACCTGTTGGCGCTGGCGTTTCAGCAAAAAAAAATTTATATATTTTGAAAGCTTCGTTTACCCACCTGTTAAACACGTTTGGGTTTGTCTCCAAGCGAAATTCAGCGTTTAGCCGTTTCGAATTACATAATTAGTTTGGCATGACTTTTGAGTTAAAAAAATATTTGTTTTATTTTTGTTTTGTGGCAAAACAAATAATTTTTTGCACGCGCGCCTTTGTCTTTCCTTCTTTTAACGGCGTTTCATGCAAAAATTATGGCAACCGAATTAGTTTCGCATTGCTGACGTAAAAATCATGTTTGGCTGGTAATCTTATAGAACGCAATTGTTTCCTTTTCATGCTTTTGTGAAATAATTGTTTTATCTTTAAAGCTTGCGCAATTGACGATTGCTTCTGATAGATGTTATTATAATTTGTTTGATATGTTGTGGTTATCTCTGAAAGTCATTGGAAATTTCTTGTAAATATTGCTCGTAATCAATTATTAATTCCATAAGACCAACGGGAATGCGCTGGGGTCTTGTTATAACTTAAATGACGGTCTTGCTAGTATTTACTCAGTCAATTTCATCCTTAGAGACTGGTTTTTCTAGTCCGTATCAAATCATTCCAACTTTCTAGTAGTCGGCATCGGAATTAATATCAAGCTCAATTCGCCCTCTACGTGCGTTGTTACGAAAACCAACTAAAATTATGTCTATTTCGAGGCTCCCTACTTTTTAAAGAAAAAACACAAAAACTTCAAATTTAATAGGAATGTTTATTATCATTCGAAAGAACATTCTTTGGCATTTATTTTTTGAAGATTATCTCTTTCAAATGTTGGCCGCTGCACCGTCTCAGATGGTCCATCCCTTGAGTCCAATTTTCGATTACTCGTTCGAGCATTTCGACTGGTAACTGGCGAATGACACACGTGATGTTTTGCTCCAAGGTCTGCATCGAAAGGGGATCGTCCGCATAGACTTTAGACTTTACATATCTTCTTAGGAATCATCACACAATCTTGGTAGCCAATCGACCGGTCCAAAACGTGAAATTAACTGCTCACCGAAGTGTTCTCTCAATAAATCCATTGATTGATGCAATGTGTGGGAATTGGTGCCGTCTTATTGAAACTAAATGTCGACGAGATCACGAGCTTAAATTTCTGTCATCAAATAGTCGGTTACATGGCGCGATAACAGTCGCCAATTCCGGTTACGTTCTGACCGGCATCATTTTTGAAAAAATATGGACCGATGACTCCACCGGCTCATAAACCACACCGAACCGTGGTTTTTTCTGGTTGAAATGGCAGCTCTTGAATCACTACAGGTTGCTCTTCATCTCAAATGCAGAAATTTTCCTCGTTTATAAACGGATCTTCTTGGAGTCTCAGTCATACCTCAAGTTCGTCTTATGGAGTCAAGCTGTGTTTAAGATAGAAGAGGCCTGTCAGTGATCCTTCAATGTTTTAAAAGACAATCGTTTTGTTAAAAACTAATGCATATTTATATTTTACTTCGTTATTTTTTGTGATTCCTTTTCTTTGAAGAGCCATTTTAATAAAATAATAAAAATATGTACGAGTACATTTATAAAATTTAATGTACTATAACAATTAGTGAATTATTTTAAAAAAATTTGGAATCCGTTAATCACATAGCCAATCTTTAGGAAGACCTATGAACAGAGCCAATATATGAATAATCGAAGGAACAGTTAAAATTCTGATTTTTGACTCACTGACGACACCCAAAAAGAGTGTTTTTTTTTTGTTGAAAAAATTGACACTTCGTAGTTAACGGAGTTATAAACATTTTTTTCCAGCAGGCACGTTCGTAAAGTGAGACCGGTATATTTTCGTCATTTAAATGAATTTTTGGTAGGTGTGAAGGTGACGAGGAAAGACGAAGGTGCTGTTTCGCTCGTGTTCGAGTGACTGGCTTTGTGTCACGAGCACGAGTTTTTCTTCGTAACAGTACGCTGCTACGCTTTTCAGCATTCCTTTTCATTTTGAAATTCTTGTCATGGTTCCAATTGCGCTCGGTTTCAAATGTATATTTATGATACGTTTAGAAATTTGAATTTTATAACCTATTTTTTTTAGACATAACTAAGGGTTTCATATATTGTGAGTCTCTTAAATATGTAAAGGGTGAATAAGCCTAAAAAATAGCTAAACAAAATTGTTTTTGCGCACCGTGTACAAGAACGTGAGAATGTGGCATGAAAAGGATGACAGAAAATTTTCCGACTCAAGTTGTCCGACTTCTATAGTCGTGTGAACACAATGAGCGGGAAGAAAAAAAAGGAAAAAAGAAAATCTGTCGATAATGAGCAACAACCGTGTCCTCGTGTGAACGCAGTCTAAGCTAACAATTTTTGTTTGTAACAACAAACAGCTGTACATAACTACCTAAATATGTTGTTCAACTATATTTAGCACAATCTGCTAAAATATTATCTTAGATAAAAAAACTCTACTTAAACGTTTTTTAAATAAATTTTCCACTGAAACTAGTCGCTATTACCAGTTATTCTGTATTGTGCTATTAATTACTCGCCGTCAAATGGCAACGCAATTGTATACAAAAAAAAATAATTAATTACAACCAAAACTTAACACGTAGTAGTTTCGACTTATTTGCTTTTGGCGCAAACAATAATTGTTCAAGGCAAAAAGCACTCAAATATGTAAATATTTGGACAAAATCAGACTAGGTGTGAATTATGTTAGTAACGTGCTTAAGTACATGTGTACATACATATACATATAATATACAAATTTATGTGTGCATATATTTAAAAAAAAAAATTTAATGTAATTTTTTAATCTTTTTTTTATTTTTTATCTATTTTTTATATCTTTATAATATTCACAATTTTATTTTTAATTTTGTTTATTATTATTTTTGTTTTGTTTTTGTTGTTTTGATTACCATTTTTGTTGTTGTAATTGTATTATTAATTTTTTCACATGTTTGTGAAATTTCTGGGAAGCGGTATGAATAAAGTGTGCAAACAGCAGCGATAACGCCAGTGAATCCCCTTATCAGCACATAGATCTGAGGAAAAAGTAGAACGAAATTAATTGAAATTCAACTTTAATTTAATTTTTAAACACACTTACTATAAGTTGTTATTGCTTTCATAGCTACTTTTTCCATCGCCTAACCGTTTCATTCATACTCATGCATTCAGCAACAACAACAAATTTCAACAGCGCCGTTAATTGCAGCACCACTACGCCACATAGTCAATAGGCGTGTTGGTTTTTCCTTTTGTTTTGTCACTGAAATTGTCACAGTTGTTTGTTATTCTTGTTGTTGTTAATGATGAAATCAATTACCTGCAACCTTAATTCTGTTGAGAGTCTAAAAATAGCATATCAAACTGATTGCGACGTCGGTGCGTCAGTGCGGCAGTATGCGCGTTTAAGTAGTCACCCAGTTTCCCAATATGCGCTGTTTGTGTACAGTTCACTTGCATGGCGTTTGTGCACTTAACATACATACTTACACACACATCTACATAACCAACAATATTTCAGTTACAAGTTTTGTTTCATATTCTCGTATTTTTTTTTTTATTACACAATCGCAATGACGACAGTGATTAAAAATGTGTGCCGCGCAACCGACTAAATAGAAAAACACGCACACACAGTCATATAAGCACATAGCCACTCACACATTGGGAGGCTTGGGAAAGCTGGCAGTTGGAACGTGTAAGAATGGCAAACAATAACTGCAGTGTACGCTGTTCGGTCATGAAAATATGTACGAAAATAAATAACAATTTCCTCTTACCAACACCCGCCCTCTGGTGGTGACAATGTCATTAGGAAGTACACCGCTTTTTCTGCTTCTGCTTTGGCTCCTCTTCACTCGCACTGCAGTTATTGGTTTTGTTTGTGTCATTCAACGCTCGCTATTTGTTGTTGGCATTGTATTTCATATTAATTGCATTTGACTTTCTGTCGTACTTTTCCACACATGTGCACTGTGTCTCACTCTCTCTACAATCTTGTTCTGGTTCACATTAAGTTGCCGACAAGCGCGATTAGTGGCCATAAAATTTATCGATCACATAGCTTACATATGTACTAAGTAACTAAGTCCATTTCTCAACTGTCGCTAACTATTCGCTTTATTTGTTTATGCCTATGCACATATCAAGAGCCGTGCATTTTAGTGGCTTGTCAAATGATATTTATTCCGTGACTTTCCTAGTGACTATCATTGCGACACGTGCGAGTGTATTTGCATTTCGTAGGCGCGTTTGCGGCGAACAGAAGTTGTAACAAACTGGAACAAAGGTTAACTTCGACTGCGACCGAAGCTGTAATACCCTTCACTCATGGATTTCTTATAGCATTAAATGATATAGGAAAATCTGTATCTTAATTTTGTTCGCTCAGATTGTATGGTAGTAATATAGGGGTCCGATCTGAACAATTGGTAAACATTGTAGATTGTAAGCCAAATTTTGTGAAGATGTCGTGCCAAATAAAAAAGGTTTTCACACAAGAACTGAATTTTCACAAGTCAGTTTGCATGGCAGCTATATGCTACAATGGTCAGTCATGATCGGTACCGTCTATATAAGCAGCTTTTTGGCGAAACATTAAAATTATAAAATTTCAGATCGTTCAGAAACTGAGGGATTAGTTCATGTACCATATATGCCGACAGACAGACAGACAGACATGGTAAAATCTGCTCAGCTCGTCATTCTTTTCATTTATATGGTATACATACATATGTATGTACTTTTTAGGGCCTCCAACGTTTCCTTCTGTGTGTTACAAAATTCGTAGAAAATAAAATAAACCCTCTTTAGGGTATAACAAAGCGCAGCAGTTACATTGTACATGCCTGCTCTTTTCTTGTATTCCTTATCATATTTATATTTAATTAATTTTATCGACTTTCTTACATTGCCCTCATTTAACTTCCGCTTTGGGGCAAGATAACGGACAATAGTGGTTGGGCAGGCAGGTGTTCTTACAAAATTCTGGGTATTTTAAAACAAGTGGGTTCTATTTCGACCGAGGTATTTTTTTTCCCTAATACAGGGTGCGCTTTCCTCATATCTTGAAGCTTTTTTTTTTAATGAGTCTATAATATGCTATAAAGCGGCCGATGATTACTTTCCGTTATAGGTTACAATGCAACACTGTTTTTGTAGATTGTCATATGTGAAATGTCAAAAGAGCTGTCAATGAAAATGAATGAAAATAGTCAATTTATTTATTTTGAAGACTCAACATCATTTATTTTTGGTTAATAATATATAAATGTGTGGATGTGTTAAGGCTTGTCACGACGACACTGTCCAGCAATAATTTTTCAAAACATCTAAGGCATTATTAAAATCTATAATTATGAAATGTATGAAAGTGCTTGAGTTGATTGAGGCTACAGGAATCTGAACAATGCGAGCTTATGGTAGGGGACCCAGAGCAGCTATTCACTTCTCAGTCAAGTTGTAAATTACTTCGGAGTTTTGGAGTAGTGAATAGAACAAAATAATTCCAGATATCAAGAAGCTGTCAAAATATAGATTTTCTAGAAAATTGCAGGCAGTGAGTCTGTGCGGGAAGATTGGAATAAAAATCGCAGTTGACTTAAGAAGTATATTTATAATTTGGAGATTTTTTCGGTATTAGTACTTTTATCCATCAGATACACATGTATGTCGAATTAGTAAACGATTATCTTGAAAGAAAAACCTAGTGGCAACATTTCAAGGCAAATTTTTCTCGGGAAAATTTGCATTTAAAAGGACTTACAATATTTGTTTTCTTTTTAAAGCTGCTTCTCAACATAATCTCTTGTATTCAAATCAACTGGTTGGTTAACTTAGTTCACATTAGTTCAATTCTTGCTAAAAACAAGCTTGCTCAAACAAGCCAAGCAAAGAGGTGGTGACTCGAACAGGGTTATTTTTGAATGAGTTCTAATTCAAAGCAAAAAATAACTACGTTTTGCATTTAATACACCCTGTATTTATAATTTTTCTCGTACAAACAACTAGAATTATGTTTACCAACAAAATTATCTTATCTCTAAACTGTTTGAATGGAGTAAATCCGTAGCATAGAAACAAGTAGATTTATGTAAATTACAGTTTATATGTATGTATAGCTTTCGAACTCTGCTTTGTAATTTTTTCAAGCTGTAGTATTTTTAGATTTTATGTAGATTACAAGAAACATGAATTTATGTATGGTAATGCACTTAAGCTATTGGGTGAATAACCTAAATATTACTCATTTAACGATAAATGTTTTTACTTAGAAATTGGAAAGTAATATTCGTTTGAAATATTTATTATTATTTTTTAATTTTTTATTTTTTGTTTAAGGTTTTTTAATTTATTTTTATTTTTTATTTTAATATTTATTTTATGTTTTTTTAATTTTATGCTCTTGCAACCAGTTGCTATAGAGTATTATAGTTTTGATTTTATTTATTTTATTTTTTAAATTTTTTTCTTATTTTTTTAATTTAATTTTTAAAATTTTTTTCTTTTATTTTTTAAATTTTTTTTTATTTTTTTAATTTAATTTTTTTTTGTTTTTATTTTATTTTCATTTAATTTTTATTATTTTTTTTATTAATGTTTTTTGGATTTAATTTATTTTATTTTCATTAAGTTTATTTTTGTTTATTTTTTTTTCATATATACAACCTTTCGCCAATTTAAATAAATTATATTTCTGATATACATAAGTGTGAACTCGATTAAGGAACATTATCTAAAGCAATCATTAACTGGATTAACCAGTTCACCACTTAACGCTGCTCTCAAGATGACACTAAGTCTTGAAGTCTAGTCTTGAAATGATACTTTCTCGTCATTAAATGTTAACTATTTAAATGTTCTGTGATATGAACAACTTTCTGAGAAACGTTAATAGAACGAGTTTATGTCATTAGCATTATCATTGTATTAGTGTTACCGTTAAAACTTCTACCATCTTCTGCAGTGAGTTGCATATACATATGTATAAACTAAACCTAAATAGATATACATACTTGTATAATTTTATGAATACAATTCTTGGAAATATTCTCTTGAACTCTATTTCTAACCTTCTCAAATTTAATAGGACAGAAAGTGTGTAAATATTATTTTTATGCATAGCACAGTACATTTATTCAAAAAATATATAGTGACGGTGGTTTTCAAGTATGTATTTTTCCAGTAAATGCTTACTGTCTGTCTATTTTTATTTGCAAGTTGCACCGTACCTTGATTAAGTGCGTTCACACTTGTTCTCCGTAGCATTCAATCATTTTGACAGTTCTCTATTAGTTCGGTCTATTTTTAGTTTCATTAGATTATCAACAAAGATTGATTGATTTCTATTGACTTACATGCATATGTAGATATGTATGTAAATATGGCTTCTTATATGTTAAGCTATATTGTGCATTGTCGTTTCGTCATAGGAAAATTGGTGCCGCAATAACATTACAAGTTGCGTCATCTGGTTAGGATTAAGTTTTAGGAATTACAAAATTTATGTTGACAACTTAATTTAAATTTATTACGTTTCCATAATCTAACATTAGTTTCAATTTATCACTTTTCCATATGATAATTTACTTTTCCAGTTTTAAAATTTAGTATTGATTTCTATAGATGTTTTCAATAAATTTATCAGTCAGTACAAAATTCGCACCAAAATTAATTTTGTAACTCTTGGGATCAATAGTTTAGTTATATTTTTCTCAAATTTTTGTAAAATAAAGATTTATTTATGAATTCATCAATGTGTTTCCTGAATGCTTATCCACTGATCAATTGCAAATTATAAGGATTTTGAGATTTCTTTTAGCAATTCTCATCAACATATAGTATAGTAACATTTAACGTGTTTAACTTGTCAAAATATGTTCCAAGTTGCTCTCAAACTTCTGTATACTCCAAATCATAAAGAACCACGAATGGATCCTACAAGTTTTAAGGGGACATATAGTATTTCCTAGTATAAAGTTTGGCCTGCTGAGAGCTCGCTTTTAGAAATGCATTATCTATGAATTCAATGAATTTTTAATAATAAATATTGTAACTTACTGCTGTTGTAATTGTTTTAGGAATACCCTTATGTTTCGGTATTGTTATAAGAAAACAGTATTGATCAGTAAGGCTGATTAGAACAGTTGCTTTAAGTGTTTAAAATCTTCTGGTATGATCCATACTGGCGCAAAATGCTCTTATGCTTAGATTTTTTTTCTCAGAATTTACTGAATTAATTTATATTTAGAATTTTAATATTTTTTTTGATTTAAAAAATTTTTAAATTTGTCAAAACTACGAGTTATATTTTTTCCCCAAATGTTGGCTGGCAGAACTATTTTTTAGGCCCCAAGGAATCATTTAAAAAAAATCTCTGAAATATATGATGACCTAACTGCTTAAAAAACAGTTTCACGAGATTGTTAGCTACAAAACAAAACTCTCCACCACAAAAGTTCAAGAATCATTTCAAACAATCTTTCGCCTGAAATACAAATTCGATTGTGAAACATATTAAAAATGAAAATTGAATTGAAATTGAAATGAAATGAAGCATATTAAAAATGAAATTCAACAAAAATTGTCTGTGTCTAATTTTTGTTGAATTTATTACCATTATGGATCTCTACCAGTCTAAAGCCATCAAAGGCCTAACTATGACAATTCCTTCTGGGAGTAAAGAAAAAGCATATTATTTCTCTTTCAGGCTTTGTTAAACAGACAGTTAATAGTATACAATAATATAATATATAAAATAGCGACTAACTGACCAATCTTCCGAAATTTTCAAGGGAGCCCTAACAAGCGAAGTTAACTCTCGGAAGTCGAGCTATCAAAATACAAAATGGGATCTGTAGCTACATAAGATTTTGCTGGTAAAAGACATACATATTTTTGTAGAAATGAGGACTAGTAAAAAGGTTTCAGGAGAAAATCTTGTTTCAACATTTTATCGTTGGAATAACGTTTTTGGGAGCCTAAACTTTGCTTAAAGCCAAAAAACTCGTTTGATTTTTTTTAATTCTACACTATCATAACTCCTTAAAGCTAACCAAAGGATATTTTTTCGAGTTCCTTCTCTCAAATATTTTTTTTCTAAGTTTCTGTTATCTTTTTCGAACATATAATTCTAAGCCATCAGCAATCACCTTAATAAGAAATAGGCATATTTATTTATATTTTTATAATATTACATAATTTTTCTAAAATATGCGCAAATTTCCTGGTACCTACTTGTAGTTCACTTTGAAAACGATAGTACAAACCAATAAGAAATCGAATCCATCATGCATCCTTTCACTCGACATTATTACTCATCTGAAGAACTTGTGCAACTCTGCATAATATTTACAAAGCAAATATTTTCACATTTGAAACAATTTTTTATATATTTGTATGTAAAATATGTAGTTTTGCATAGACCATATAATCGTAGCGAAATCGCAGTCAAAACAAGCTGGCTTACTGAATTATGTATTTTTGTATTATATATGTACATACATACATACATACACATATAGTAGTACAAAAACCAAAAAAAAATAATAATAATAGAAAACAAACTTCAATCAAAGTACAAAGACCAATAGCGGCATCTTTTTTCTCTTCCATTCTCGTCTCTTCCAGGAGTTGCATTCTTCGATAAGCAAGAGGGAACATTGACCTTCTGTCTGACATCGAGAGGCACTGTTTCGACGACGAACAGAACATTTCTGCCAAGTGAAACCGCTGCTGAGCCCGAGCTAAGCGCCGATACGCCAGCTTATTACAGAACTCGTGACGAAGACTACAATTCAATAAACAGCAGCAACAACAACAACAATTACATCTACACAATCAAAACGCAGAAGGAAACAACTGCTGTTGTGATTCAACAGCCAACAACCAATAAGCCCAACACAACCAAAGCACCAAACGGCAAAGGTGTAATTCAAACACTAAGCGTAGCAGAGCTTGCACATCACATACAGTTAGACGGGAAGTACCCCACACCAGCTGAACGCTTGCCCGCGCAGTCGACAGCCAAAGCCACAACCACGGCTACCTTATCCACGTCGAAAACCACACAGAGTATACAAAGCAAGTCGACGAAAATGGCGTCCAGCGCGAATTTGAACAGCACAGGTGCCGCTGCGCCACACTCCACCTCCGAGAAGCAGCCTTGGCCCAACTCGAAGGACGATTACGAGTTGCGCGATGTGATCGGCGTGGGTGCAACTGCGGTCGTACATGCCGCGCTCTGCCTGCCACGCGGCGAGAAATGCGCCATTAAGCGCATCAATCTGGAGAAGTGGAACACTTCTATGGATGAACTGCTCAAGGAGATACAGGCGATGTCGTCGTGTAATCACGAGAATGTCGTCACCTACTATACATCGTTTGTGGTGCGCGAGGAATTGTGGCTGGTGCTGCGTCTTCTGGAGGGCGGCTCTTTGCTCGATATCATTAAGCATAGAATGCGCACAGCGAATTGCAAACATGGCGTCTTCGACGAACCGACCATTGCCACTGTTTTAAAGGAGGTACTCAAGGGTCTGGAGTATTTCCACTCGAACGGACAGATACACCGTGACATCAAAGCGGGTAATATATTGATCGGCGACGATGGCACCATACAAATTGCCGATTTCGGTGTGAGCGCTTGGCTGGCGACCGGTCGTGATCTCTCACGCCAGAAGGTGCGCCACACATTTGTCGGCACACCGTGTTGGATGGCGCCCGAAGTGATGGAGCAGGATCATGGTTATGACTTTAAGGCGGATATCTGGTCCTTCGGCATCACTGCCATCGAAATGGCGACCGGCACAGCGCCCTATCATAAGTATCCACCCATGAAGGTGCTGATGTTGACGCTACAAAATGATCCGCCCACATTGGATACTGGCGCGGACGAGAAGGACCAATACAAAGCCTATGGCAAGACATTCCGGAAAATGATTGTGGAATGCCTACAGAAAGAGCCCTCAAAACGACCCACCGCCAGTGAACTGCTCAAGCATGCCTTCTTCAAAAAGGCCAAAGATCGCAAATATCTTACGCAAACACTGCTCGCCTCCGGTCCATCCATGGAGACGCGCGTACACAAGGCTGCGAAACGACAGCCTGGCGCCTCGGGTCGTTTGCATCGCACCGTTACCGGCGAATGGGTGTGGTCGAGCGAAGAGGAAGACAACGGTGGTAAGCACCATTCGTCCGACTCCGAATCTGACGACCGACCCATTAATCGTCTCGAACGCGCCGAATCGTCGGACAGCGATCACGATGACTATTCAGAGACTACAGCAACCGCAACCGAACCGGCACAACAAGCGCTCGCTGTGGCGAATGTAGCGACACCAGCGGTGAACATACCCGCGCCGGCAGCAAATAATGCTCAACAACAACAACAACAACCAACAGACGCGGCGATAGCACAGGCCATGACAGGTGTGGCGCAAATGCCAATGCCTTCAGCGGTGACGGATGTTGGCGAGGCACCGCCCGTCAATCTGGTGTTGCGCATGCGCAACCAACGACGCGAACTGCACGATATACGCTTTGAATTTGCTGTGGGCAAAGACTCAGCCGAAGGTATTGCCATGGAATTGGTCGACGCCGGACTCGTCGACGCGTTAGACACGCAACCAATGGCCGTGCATCTGCAACAGCTGATCGAACAACGCGCCGCACTGAAAACCATAACGTTCCAATTGAACTCGGGCGTGCAGCCGGGCGAGGTGCTCGACGACCGCTCGCTGGTGGGGTACGCGCAAATATCGATAACGGATTAGGAGGAGCTGAGCGCGCCGGCCGATTCAGCCGAAACAGCTTGAGTGTGATGCGTTGGGCGGCAGAATTCAAGCATCCAGCCGCGCATGCGTAGTTGGCACGACACAGTTTGGGGCTTACAATTTTTACTTTTGTAAACAATTTTGGTTGCGAACTCTTCAAATGTAGACTTTAAAATTGTAATATTTTCCTTTAATATTAGCCAAAAACAAAGCAAAGGCCAACGCATAGCGTAAGCAGTGGTGTAACTGTAAATTTTATTAATTTAATAATAATAATAATATTCATATTTTGGGCATACAACTGTTTAGTTCTTAATGTAGTCGAGCGCTTTGTTGGCAGCGAAGCGCACAGCGCGAGTTTGTGCCAAGCAGCGCGCGCATACACACATACACTCACACATAAACACAAACACACACGCACGCATAGTGTAAACAACTGAAAGTACTTACGATTACATATTTTCGATATTTGTAATTATTTATTGTATTTTTTTATTATTAGCATAATGCGCCGCCTTTATGCAGCCGCCTAACTCCAAAGGGAGCTAGTAAAATACATACTAGCATGTAGTATCTAAATGGCATAACTATAATTAGATGTTTATTTTAGAGTAAAGCCTAGCCTAGCATGTCCTAAATTGTATTTCGTCTCTGTATGCTGCAATAAACAATAAAATAAAACTAAAATTATTAAAAAATGAACTTAACTGGTATCACGTGTTGAAAAATCCTTTAAAATATGCTGAAATGCTGATATTTTTAATAAAAATGCTACATACATACTTACATATATTGTTAATTTATATACGCTTAGTTTAGAAATCAATGTATGTATGTAATTTAATTGTCACTGCGTTGCCAACATACTTTACCAAACATTTTAATTTAATTTTTTTTTATTACAAGAAACAATATAGCAAGCAAACATGTCTAAAACAACTGATAAATGTCCAGAAAACATGCTTCTGCTTTGAGAGTTGTATTATAATGAATATGCGAACGATGCAAGTTGACGCCTAAAAGCAGACTACACTAAATAAAATGCGCAAATTTGCAGTTTTACGACATGAAAATGCAATTTAACGCTGTGGCAGCCTACTATGAATAAAAATAATAATAAAAAAACAATAATTATGCATAAAATACATATATTAAATAAAAGAATATATATATTTTAAATAAAAAATATAAATTTATTAAAAAAAATCATTTAAGCCCCCAATTACAATAAATATAGGAAGCTCTAGTGTAGCGACAAGGTCTTCTAAAGATTTTTTTGTCAAAGTACACGCACCACTTTTCATACATGCATAAATTACTTACTCGTATTTAGAAAAACAATTATAATAATTATAATGAAATCATCTTAGAAGCCAGAAAATGTTTATAATAGAATTTAGTGAATAATGAAAATTTGAATAAAAAATCATATTCATACTTTTCGAAACAATAATTAAGTTTAATGTATGTACTACTTGCATGTATGTCTGAATGCTAGATGTGTAAACGTTAAATAATACAGCTGACGAAATAGAATTTGAAAAATACAATAAAATAAAAATTTAAGATAAAATACGCAAAGAATAAAGTTTTAAAACAAAATATGCAAAGAATAAAAATTTAAAAAAAAATATACAAAAATAAAAAATAAAAATTAAAATTTTGCAAAACCACAATAGAAACAATACAACACACAAACAAAGTATTTGCTGCTAAAATATATTAAATAAAAAAAAATTAAATCTTGTTTAAGTACAGCTGAGGCACATGAAAAGGAAAAACACATAAATTCGTTGCAACGCAAATACAAAACATATTTGTAATAGTTTAGATCAACTATGAAAGGAATACTTGTTCCTTTAGAACAAACAAACACACACACACACGAACATTCATTTGCTGTATTGTAACCCCAAATTGTTCAATAGTTTGTAAATATTTTTAGCGCAAGTAATGGAAAATCAAAAAAAAAAAATTATACATGCATAAAATGCCTTTCTTAAACCATATTAAAAACGCAAAATTAAAACAAAAATGCATATTTTGTTTTTTCGTTTCATTTATGTGCCACTTGCTTGACTTTTAGAAAAAAATTAATTTTTATAAATTTCTTCCTTTTTCCTTAAAAAAGTTAAATTATTTTTTCCTAAAAAAACTAAATTAATTCTTGAAAAAAAAAATTAATTTCCCTTCAGAAGAAAATTGGTTACAATTAAAAAAAAAATATTTAAATTATATACATATTTTAAATTTTAGAAAAAAAATTTAATTAATTTTTAAATTTTTTTCCTTCCATTTAGAAAAAATTAAATAAAATTTGATTTCTTAAACTTTTTGTTTCCTTTAAAAAAAAATGTAACGAAATTTTGTTTTCACACACTTTCTTTTCTTTAAGAAAAAAATTAATTTAACTTAATTTAAATTTTTAATTTTTCTTTTCCTTTAAGAAAAAATTAAATTATATTTGATTTTTCAATTTTTTGCTTTGCTTTTTAAAAAAATTTATTTAAAATGAACTAAATCCATTTACAAAAAATTAAGTTAAATTAAAAAACAAAATAAAATAAAAAAATTAATTAAATTAGATTACAAAAAATTTTTCTTTCCCTTTGGAAAAATAATCTAAATTTGATATTCCAAATTTTGTCTTTCCTTAAACCTTAATTTTTTACATTTTTTCTTTTCTTTTAGAAAAAAGGAATGGAATTTTATTTCCTTCCATACTTCCCCTTTTTGGAAAAAAATAAATTTAATTTAATTTTTAAATTTGCCTTTTCTTCAAAAAAATTAAATGATATTTGATTTAAAAAATTTTTCATTATTCATTTCTTCGAAATTGCATTTTAATTTATCCGTTTCTGTTGGGCTTTGTAGCAGAACCAGGTTTGTACTATCGTTTTCTTTGCATTGGCTATACCGTTATAGTAGTTTGTTTGTCTTTTAATGCACAACATCCTATTGAAGGACTTTTTAGGCGAGACAATCGTTTATTTTTCTCCGCCTGAGTGTATTTGTATGGCCTCACATGGAAAATATAGATTTTTTAATTTTATTTTCTTTCGTATATTGATAAGGTTTTCTAATTGACATTGACTGTGCCGTTAGCCAGAATCAAGTATATTACTACTATCACAACCCCAGAGAGATACAGGAAACTTCATTAAATATAATATTTGCCATAATAAATTGTCACGGCGCTTAATTATGTAGGCATCGACCTACATACATATATGTTGACATAATCGTGCATGCGCATGTTGTTTTTGTTGTTATCGAAAATATTCCTTTGTCAATTGTCGAAAGCCGCCGAATAAATCCAGTTCCGCACCGATTTCGTTTACTAGCACTTTGGTAGATTCTAATGGCTCAAAATCTTCTCCTTCTAATTATACCTTTGTAACATCCAGGAGGAAACGTCCGCAACCCTATGAAGTATAAAATAATTGAGCAGTCGAATTATCCATGTCCGTCCGAAATTTTGCACAAGTCATTTACTCCCAAAGAAGCTATTCATTTGTAGAAATCGCTGATAGCGGACGGCTATAGCGCACAGCTGTCATACAAACTAAACGATCAAAATTAAGTTCTTGTATGGAAAGTTTTTAGTTGTGAAGTGTATTATAGCTCCGATAAAACCGAAGTTAACGTTTTTCTTTTCAAATAAACGTATTAAATAAAGCGATTCTTTTGGAATTGGAAGTATTAAATATTTTTGCAATTAGCACTTTTTAAAAAAATTTTAATTTTTTTAATCACAAACACCATAGGTTTACTGTTACAATTCGGAAATCCAAACAACCAGTATTTCACCAACTCGCAAATACGTACTTAGAATTCTTCCATTTTATTCGATTGCTTAATTTAGGCCTTAAACTCCAACACTTATAATATCTACACATACACACACAAATTAGCTTAAAGTTCACATCGAAATTTTATATAGAAGAGAGTGCTCTCTAGACGAAAACTTAGAATTGCGAAAGGTAAAATTGCAAATTATACATACATACATACATACATATATATGTATATACACACGTTATGTATTTGTGTACATAATTTGCGTACATAACGATAGTTTGCCTTAGGGAAGAATTGAGTGCTACACTTAAAAAAAGAAAAAAATACTATTATAGCATAGAATCATAGACTTGTAAAAGTTTTAAGCAAATGCATGCAATTACTATAGATTTAGTTTGTTTCAAGTAAAACTAAACTAAAAGTGACTTCAGCGAAAATTTTACTAACTCTGTACGCTTTTTGGTAGATTATGACTTTTTTTTTAATTCGATTAATTTGAAAGCTTTTGAAACTGTTCCAGTGAAGTTTTATATAAGATTACATCACATTTAAATTTTAATAAATCCCAAGCTAAAAGCAAACAAAAACCTTTTGTTTTATATATTTGAGCACAACATTATATTTAAGTCAAAATGTTAAAAAAGGAACAATAATTTCAAAAACTTTTTTAAGTTAAGTTTTAGTACTCCTCAAAACTAATATACAATTTTTAATTACAATTGTATATTTTTTTAATTTTTTCCAAGAAAAATTTCTATCGTATGCAAATTGCAAAACTGTAAAACTTCTTCTCAAACCATATATAAGTACATGCATATATAAATTTCTCTATTTCTAAAACTCTGTGAAAAGGTTTAGATACTTCTTTTATATGTCTTTTTACGAAAAAATACTTTGCTCAAATTTCAGGGTTCCACGTACTGCAGCGAGCATTCAAGTATACTACATGAACATTCAAACAAATTACAAATATACGTATTAAAATGTATTTACATATATGGATTAATAAAAAAAACGTTTATAAGAAAAAATTTAAAAAACATGTGTCTCATGCACTATGTATAAAAATGTGTGTATATGAAGCAAATAATTACAAAAATATTAAAGGTATTACCAATTTTGAGAATGTATGTAATCACTTCTTGAAATTCATCAATTTAAACAGCTGTGAATTTTGAAATAATAAAATGTAACTAATTTATCCAGATTAAATTGTAATTTTTGGCGTTGTACAACATTATTGCTAATTTATTCAAAGTTCAAATAAAAACTAAAAATCTGAAGTTGAACTCAAAATGAATTATTTTCATTGAATATACAAATACGCGCACAATTCCAAAATTAAATCGTTAATATCTATAATTTTCAAACTTTTCAGTTACAGCCAAGTACAATGGCCGATTACTTCGAGGATATGGGACATGAACCCACTGGAGCCGAGGGTCCTAATGATTTTGCCAAGCACTACAAGCGCCTACAAGTTTTGGCCATTATGAACGGCATTGATATGGAAATCGAGGTGCCCGAGGCATCTAAGCGCGCTATCGCTGCGCTGCCTGAGCATGTTATTGTCGAGACAGATGTGAAGCAGGAGCTGGAATGCGCCGTTTGCAAGCAGCCGGCGGAAATCGATGAGAAATATAAGGTTTTGCCATGCAAGCATGAGTTTCACGAGGAATGTGTGCTGCTGTGGTTGAAAAAGGTAATCAAACGCGGTCGTGGAAAGGGTGTGCGCATGCACAGTTTTTGTTTTATGCGTTATCATTATTTCTGTTTATGCTCTTTACCTTTTTCTAGGCGAACTCGTGTCCAATGTGCCGCTATGAGTTGGAAACAGATGACCCAGTGTACGAAGAGTTGCGCGAATTTCGCCAAGACGAGTCTAACCGCCGCCAACGTCAAAATTATATGATGGATTCGATGTTTTCTTGAATAAAATCATTATAAATTCTTTAATAGGTGGTGGGGAACGGTATTAGCTGCAATTTTTTCTTAAATGCATAAATAAATTTTATTTGAATGCCATAAATGTTTGTCGTCTTTTTCTTTATACATATATGTATGTACATCTGTATATTGCGTCAATAAAATCAAAATACAATTTAAAAAGGGTTAATATATTATTATTAGATTGTGCATTATTTTATTATATATACAAATACAGACATACATATATAATAAGTTTGTTTTTACTTTTACTAACGTACAATTTACCATACATAGTCTGTACATATCTTGTCTATTTAGCTGCATACTCATTACCACAACAAATTTTCTTGTGGTGAATGCAACCCTGTGCACGAAAAGCGTTTCACGTATTCCGAAGCATTCCCAATAAGAAAGGAATTATTCGCATTTTTGTTTTTGCTCGCATATTCGCGTTTTCATTATTTGTTTTCGTACACGCCATTTAATAATTACCGTTTGTTTTTAGAGTTTTGTAGTTTCTTTTTCTCATTAAAAAGTAAAGTGCAAATTGAATTCAATACGGAAACATGTTTCCGATTCATGCAGAATCGAAGAAAAATAATACGCGCGAGAAGTCCAGCGCCCTGGCCTTAAGCACGGTTGATAAAATGCAAAGTTTGAATCAGCCGGCAAAATTGTTCGATAATAAATTTGTGGTCACCGTTTTAAGGAATACGCGGTGTTGCCCCAAATGCCGCAGCGAATATTCAACAAATTATGATCTTCGTATGGGCGGTAAGTAGCGATGACTGATTTCCGCGAGTGCTGATTTATTGGTTCAATTGTGTGAAATGCTTTAGAATGTATAATGGGTTTTTCTGATCTGGGGATTTCCAAAGCATGTCATAAGGATATGGGTGCAAGTGGAACGAAGGGTAGGCTACAAATGTAAACGAATTGTAATTACAGTATGAAATGTGCACATCGAAAAGTTATATACCCATGTACATATGTACATTCATACTGTTACGATTTTACTGCTTGCTAGACTTTGTTAGGTTCGTATCTCTGGATTGACAAATAAAACCACAACTGTTTAATTTAATTCAACAACTCTTTATTTCACAACTCGTCTACACTATAGCAGTTTACTCTTAGCACTGATTGATTACGTTGGCGTTGCCACGGCTTATATAGCCACGCACTTCTCGCTGATGCCGACGTGTCCTTCTAGAATATTGCGTCTGGAAATTACCAGAACATACGGCTATACGGCGCCAGACGTAAGCAGACAGTCGCGGCGCCAGACTCAGCAATTGTTTACCTAGACAAGCAGACAGTGCGGCGCCAGATGTCTATTGTTTCGACAAGCAGACAGCCGTGGCGCCAGATGTCTACAACAAGACAAATGCTATTCCATATACCTACAGCTATTGTTCATAATCAGGGATGCATATAGCAATACAAATAAAACTTAATACTACTTTTTGTAACACTGCCCTCCACTAAAGCCTAATCGTCCCGATTAGGCACAAATCCTCTTGAACCAAATGGGGCGAGCCTCTCCAAATGTACTACTTTCATTTTACATCGTGCTTTTCCATTTCTTTGTATGCGGTATACCACGTCATTAAGTCGTTTCATCACCATATAGGGTCCTTCCCAGGCTGTCTGCAGTTTCGGGGACAAGCCTTTCTTTCGAAGTGGATTGTACAACAGGACCAGATCACCTTCTTCAAAACCTTTTGAATTTGCCGTTTGATCGAACCGGTCCTTCATCTTATTGCTCATCAGATGCGTATGCTGTCTTACCATTAGATGCAATTCATTCATTTCTTCCTTTAAGGCAGAACAGTAATCTCCATCATTTCTTACAGCTGTAGGATTCGTTCCAAACTTAAGATCAGCAGGGAGTCGCAGATCAGATCCGAAAATAATCTTTGCCGGCGTGTAACTAGTTGTCTCGTGCTTCGCTGAACGATACGCCAGCAGGAACATCTGGATGCGCTTGTCCCAATTCCGTTGGTCTTTATCAACGATTTTCCGCAGATGTTCTTCGAGCGTTCGGTTGAATCTCTCTACCATCCCATCTGATTGTGGGTGTAACGCTGTTGTCCGTGTCTTGTGGATGCCCAATAATGTACAGACTTCTTGGAAAATGGAAGATTCGAAATTTCTGCCTTGATCTGAGTGTAATTCGACGGGCACTCCGAACCTTGTTATCCAATTTTCTACAAACGCTTCGGCTACGGTCTTCGCTTCCTGGTTTGGTAAGGCATATACTTCTGGCCATTTACTGAAATAGTCCATGACAACCAGTAGATATTTGTTTCCGGCCGTACTGGTTGGGAACGGACCTGCAACATCCATTGCGACTCGTTCAAATGGTGATCCCACGTTGTACTGTTGTAGCCTACCGCGACTTTTGGCTTTAGGACCTTTAGCTGCCATGCACTCTACGCAATTACTTATCCATTCTGCTATGGAATCTCGACAACCGATCCAGTAGAACCGTTGTTTAATCTTCTCTATAGTTTTTGTAATTCCAAGGTGCCCTCCACTAGGTCCATTGTGATATTCTTTCAATACTTTCGGGATCATGGACTTCGGTACTATGATCAGCAGACGAGAATGTTTGCCATCTTCGCTTTCCCAGGTACGATGAAGGTATCCATTAACGAGGTTTATGCTGTTCCATTGGGCCCAATATGCTTTTGCCGTTGGACTCTCGTTACTTATTTGTTTCTTTGGTGGTCGTACCCCATTTTCTTTGGCCATTACCAGCTTTGCAAGATCAGGGTCCTCCAGTTGATTGATTCTGATGCGGTGAGGAGTCCAATCATCTTCAGGTTCTATATTCAGTAATCGCACGTCGATTATACCTTCTTTTCCTTCT
Source organism: Bactrocera dorsalis (assembly GCF_023373825.1). Taxonomy (NCBI): domain Eukaryota; kingdom Metazoa; phylum Arthropoda; class Insecta; order Diptera; family Tephritidae; genus Bactrocera; species Bactrocera dorsalis. The sequence goes on along the minus strand of NC_064304.1, from coordinate 41,642,476 downwards.
GATTTGGAGCAATGTTTACATTCCAGTGGACAAGGGCGACGTGATAATGCATCCGCATTTTTGTGGTGAATCCCCTTTCGATGTTCCGTTTCGAAGTCGTAATTCTGTAATCTTTCGATCCATCGTGCAATTTGGCCTTCCGGATTCTTAAACTGTAATAACCATTTTAATGCTGCATGATCAGTCCTCAGCAAGAATCGTTGTCCATACAAATACTTGTGGAAATGTTTTACACATTCCACCACAGCTAGTAGTTCTTTTCGCGTCACACAGTAGTTTTTCTCTGGTTTCCCGAGCACTCTGCTGTAATACCCAATTACTCTTTCTTGTCCGTCGATGAGCTGAGACAGGACACCTCCAATTCCATAAGCGCTCGCATCTGTATCCAGGATGAATTTCTTTCCAGGTATTGGATAAGCCAACATCGGCGCCGTACAAAGTAGTTCTTTAAGCTGCTCAAACGCTTTTTCTTGTTCCAACTGCCATACAAACGGGCGATTCTTCTTTGTTAAATCATGTAAACTTCTAGCCACGTTCGCAAATCCAGGTACAAAACGGCGGTAATACGTGCATAAGCCGAGGAAGCTGCGGAGTTCATGTATGTTGGTGGGTTGAGGCCAATCTTTAACACTTTTTGGGATTCAAGCGTAATCCGGCTGATGCTATTCGCTGAAAGACTTCCTCTAGATTTTTCAGATGATCATCAAAACTTTTTCCCATGATGATAATGTCATCAAGATACACCAAACATGTCTTCCAGTTGAGTCCTTTTAACACATGTTCCATCAGTCGCTCGAACGTTGCAGGCGCATTACATAACCCAAATGGCATCACAGAGAATTCCCATAACCCGTCGCCCATACTGAAAGCGGTCTTTTCACGGTCACATTCATCAATCTCGACTTGCCAATATCCACTTTGTAGATCTAATGTAGAAAACCATTTCGCTCCAGACAAGGTGTCTAATGTATCGTCGATTCTTGGTAGAGGATAACTGTCTTTCTTTGTGACATCATTCAACTTCCTATAATCTACGCAGAAACGGGTGCTACCATCTTTCTTTTTAACTAAGACGTAGGTGAGCTCCATGGACTTATTGAAGGTTCGATTACACCGTTTTTGTGCATGTCTTCAATAATTTTGTTAGCATCCTCACGTTTTGCTAGTGGAACCCTACGCGGAGCTTGTCGGATTGGTTTAGCGTCTCCAGTATTTATGCGATGTTTGACAATGCCGGTTCTTCCTGTGTTTCCTTCGTTTGCAAATATGGATGCGTATTTTTTTAATAGTTTTTCTGCTTTTAATTTTTCATTTCCATGCAGTTCGTTCAGCAAATTATTTAGGAGTGTAGGACTTATCTGCTGTGGCTCAATAGTAGGTTTCTGTTGTGACCGTTCGCATCGTGCTATTGCACTTATATTCTGGCACTGTCCAATTACGGCTCCTTTCTTCAGACTTATAGGCGTGTTGAATTCATTCACTACTCTGACCGGAATGGTGGCGTCTTCACTAGTTTTCACAAGCGTTCTTCCTACCAATATGGGTGTATCTATTTTTGTTGGTTCCACAATCCACAACTCTTCAGTCCCACCTCCTCCATTCACTTTAGCCCATACAATCGCCTCAGATTTTGGTGGAATACTCTGATTATCACCAACAATCACCCTTTTACTTTCAACGTTGGTCACATATCCGGTGTTTATAGGCATCTCCATGTTCTGGCAAAACAGCATTTGCTTGTTTAAATCCAAAGTAACCCCGTGATCAATCATGAAATCTACTCCCATTATAATTTCATCCGTGATTTCTGCTACGATGAAGGTGTGATTAACTTCCAGGGTACCAATCATCACTTCGCAAAACACTTTTCCGGCGACAGCTGCTTCCTCTCCGGTGGAAGCTTGCAACCGACTAATGGTTGAACCGTTCCTCTTACCACATCCGGTCGGATAATTGAATGTGTGGCACCAGTATCCAAAGTAAGCGTTGACAGTCGTCCATTTACGATGCCGTTGATAGTAAGATTGTTGTCATGGCGACCTATTTGTGATATCGAGATGGCGGGGCAAATAGTTGTGGGAACCAGCTCACGCCCCTTTGAACTGTTCCGTTTTAGTTTAACGACTTGTGAGATGTGGATGCTTCGTCCTCGTTATCTGTTGGTTGTTTCCGTTTTGATGGGTTTACTTTTATATTGCAATTTCGGGCAAAGTGACCCGCTTTTCCACAGTTGAAACATCTTCCTGTTGTATTTACTCGCGGTGTAGCGATTGTCTTCAGAGCCTTCAATATTTCTTCCATCAGCGCCGGTTGTTCCATTTCAACCCTTTGTACTTTGTGTGCTGGTTTACTTAGTAGGGAAGCTGTTTCCTGTGTGAGGGCGAGCGAAACCGTTTCAGCAAACGTTCTTTTTGGCAATGCATATGTGCCGCGTTTGGTGTCCACATCACGAATTCCATTTATGAAACATTGAATTTTTACCCTCTCAATGTAATCCACATGTGCATCTGCATTTGCCAAATGAGCCAGTCGTTCTATTTCAGTTGCGAACTCTTGCAATGATTCGTTCATCTTCTGACCCCTATTTTGCAGTTCGATCTGGTATATTTGTTTCCGGTGCTCACTACCATATCGTTTTTCTATCGCACTCATCAATGCCTCATAGTTATCCCGTTCACAGCCTGGAATAGTCTGAAGGATTTCTGCCGCAGGTCCTTTCAATGATACAAACAAGGACGCCACTATGTCCGCTGCATTCCGGTTATTGGCCATTGCTGTCTTTTCAAACTGAAGTTTGAAAATTTGAAATGGAATACTTCCATCGAATGTGGGTGCCTTCAATCTTTGATTATTTGTTGCACCATGTAGTTGCAGTTCTCGCACACGATTACTTAATTGAAGAACTTCTGATTTTAAATTTTCTTCGTCATTTTTTAAAGTGCTTAATTCGTCTTCAAATTTCGAAAATTTCTCTTGCACTTGTTTTTGTAGTTGTGTAGTATTTTCCGTAATCTGTTGTGTAAGGCGAGACTCTAACTGTGATGTATTTTCAGCTATTTGCGTCATTTGCTGTGCCAAACGATTTTCTGTTTGCACTGCATTTTCTGCCACTTGCTTAATAGCCACTAACAGCATGTTCATGTCCACACTTGATGATGTTCGTTGTTCTTCTACTTTTCCTTCTACCTTTGTAGTAGTTTCTGGCCCAACAAATTCGAACTCGTCCACATTAATTCCATCCGCTTCCATTGCTTCACGTAATCGTGCCTGCAGATCCGCCTTTTGCCCGCTTATCGGCAAATTACGCTCCTCCAGTTCCTTTTTTAATTGCTGAATTCTCAATTCTCCGAATTTAACCATCTTGAATTTGGATTATTTGACAATCCCACTTCTGACACCAATTGTTACGATTTTACTGCTTGCTAGTTCACTTTGTTAGGTTCGTATCTCTGGATTGACAAATAAAACCAAAACTGTTTAATTTAATTCAACAACTCTTTATTTCACAACTCGTCTACACTATAGCAGTTTACTCTTAGCACTGATTGATTACGTTGGCGTTGCCACGGCTTATATAGCCACGCACTTCTCGCTGATGCCGACGTGTCCTTCTAGAATATTGCGTCTGGAAATTACCAGAACATACGGCTATACGGCGCCAGACGTAAGCAGACAGTCGCGGCGCCAGACTCAGCAATTGTTTACCTAGACAAGCAGACAGTGCGGCGCCAGATGTCTATTGTTTCGACAAGCAGACAGCCGTGGCGCCAGATGTCTACAACAAGACAAATGCTATTCCATATACCTACAGCTATTGTTCATAATCAGGGATGCATATAGCAATACAAATAAAACTTAATACTACTTTTTGTAACAATACAACATATGTAAATTTAGACTAGTAAAAAAGCGTGGTATCTTCACACCCTATTTAGGTAGAAAGCAACAAGTATTTTTTTAGTTCTTATTGGTGTAAACCACAACCTCTAACACATCCATTGATCCAAAATCTAGGCTGTGTAGAAGGTACCGCCAAAATAAAGCTATAGTGTTCTTTCGTTTGAAGGTTTTTTATAATTTACATATCGGGAGAATCGTTTGTTTGGTACCATGGAATTTTAATGTTATAAAAATATAATTACTGAATTGTAAATAAATTCTTCACAATAATATACTTTGGACTTTGTTTATTATACCCAATTAATATACTATTTTAATCCAAATTAAATTAGTACTATATACCAGTCACATCAGAATTAAAAAAACGTCTAATTGGAACTATAATACAAGCTAAAAAATATTGTGGCATAGTTTTAGGCTGTGTGATTTCAAGTTGCTAAATATACAATTTAGGTAGTTTTTACCTACAAGAAAATAATACAAAAAAAATATGAATTACAATTTAGGACGGATGTTATTATTAGAGTAAAATTTATGTATAGTCAGTTATTGTATCATTTTATAACCATACTGTTACTATCTATCGTTATTTACCTATTTCTAAACATCCAATTAATGCGGCTAAGTACCAAAAATGTTTATATACATGTTTTTTAGCAGAAAAAATGATGACATTTTCCACGTCCTCACGACATTTGAGTACGTTAGGAATATTTCCTCCCTCTACAACAACAACATGACATTGTTTTGTTCATAGTCCCAAAATCAGTTTACCAAAAATAATTGTATGTATTTATTTAAATATACAAATTGAGTGTTACATCTCTGAAAGATTTTTGGCTCAGCTTTTCATTCTATTTGTGGTAGTAATTACAAAAATTTAGATTTGTTTTTGATTATTTGTTGTTAAAATCCTTCCAATCTTTTGTTTGCTCCGATAACGACATAAGCTTATTGTTGGTTCGTCGCCCTAATAATGACCCGCGGTGGTCGATAAAACTAAAGTATGTACAGTCTGCATCTTCCTATATCTTAGTTTTTTCAAAAGAATCTTTGGAACAAGACTGACCTCTAAACATTTTATTTACCACTTTTTTCATCTGTACAAATTTGCCCCGGACCAGTCCACTTAAACTCTCAAACCGAATCGATAAAAAAAATTTACATAGGTTGCAACAACCTTCGTGTGAAGTTTGATCTATGTATATAAGTCAAGAAGTTAATGTGTTTCGCTGCTACTGGTTTCCGTTGACGAAAAAATTGTCTGACGATTTTTACTATTGAAAAATTAACGAGTTTGCTGGTTTTGTTTGCTCTAATAGATAAACGTCTATGGATTCGTAGAAAATGTTACAAAAGAACTTTAGGGAGTCTATAGAATTTAGTGAATGTCGTGAAGTAAGCTCTGTTAATGACGATAACATCAAAAATGTTATAAAAGCAGTATTTGAAAATCATTGTGTTGACAATAGAGGATCTCAATATCTATTATGGATCAACTTGAGTTATTTCGGTTAATGTTTTGGGTATGAAGCGGATCAATGAAGCACTCGCACCAAAATATTTGTCGCAAACGAGATGCTGAGGATCTTTCATTGATGAAACGCCCCGACAATCTGGCGAATGGCGCTGCAAAAATGAGATGAACCGAAGAAAATATAATTCGCTGAAGACACGAAACTTATAATAATATGCAAATTCTATTAAGCGTTGTATTGGCTCAGGAACCTATTTTGAAGATAAATATGTGTATATAACTACGTTAAAAAGTATTTTTTTTGCCAGTCCGGATCATGTTGATTAGATAGTTTTTAACGATGAGGCTGGTAAGATTGTTCTGAATTCAATCTGAAGCGATATAAATTGTTAGCTGCATATTGCTATTTTTCTAACTGATTTAGAATATAAACCAGGTTCTCTGGATTGTCGTGTCTATGCAACTGAAATGATTTTTATATTGCCTACTCGGCTGTATCCCTAAAAATTGAAACTACACTAGAAGTAATTATCGAATGGCTATCGGCAGATCAAAGTCTAGATTTTTTAGGGGTGTTAGGTTATAGGATACTATATACAAGGTTTGACAATTAAGTAATGAGACTGATTGCCGCGCTTGTGGTAAACATGTGACCTTGAAATTCTCTTTCTCTTTTTCCGGCATCCCTCCCCTCTCCATTGGTATATGTACCATCGCTCTAGCTTGTTTAGTTCGCCTGCTGCGTCAAGTTGAGTAGACGTGTGTTTGTAGTGCTCCTCACGAAATTGTTTCTATTTAGGCTGGGTTCCAACATAAAAAAATTTAGTATTTTTTATTTTTCTTTTGCTTAATTTTCGTTTAAGAATTTCTGTGAAACTTAATTTCAGATTTGCACGTCAAAAGCAATCGACCGTTTCTACTCAGCTGCGGACATAATATGTGCGAAAACTGCATTTATCAAAATCACCAGAATCTCGTTTGTAGCGTCTGCCAAATACCAATTGTCATAGAAAAACGCAACAATGCAGCCAATTCCCCGAACAGCCATGCCATCCAACAGAAACAACAACGGCACTACACTCAACCGCGCCATGAAAATTTCAATGTGCGCGATTACTTCTACATGAATTTCTTTCTAATGGGCGAACTAAATCACCTGCGTTTCTATCGTCGCGAAAGTTCGGCAAATAACACTCTAATGATATCCGATCGCGGTCCACCATCGCCAACATCCAGTGGTAATCGTACGCTTGCACCAGGCATACATACACCATCACAACGTTTTGTGGAGCGCTGTACAGAATGTGAGCTGGAGCCGGCTGTGGGCTTATGTCGCCAATGTACTGTGCACTACTGCCGCGTCTGCTATGATTCCATACACATGTACGGTAAAGCGCTGAAACGACATTCGTTGGTAGCGCTCGACAAGGATCGTCAGGCTGCCAAGGAGGCGCAATTACCGCGTCCCGCCTACTGCCAACAACACAGACGCGCCAAGGATCGCTATTGTCACACGTGTCAATTGATTTGTTGTTACGTGTGTGTGCAAAGGATGCATAAAACGCATCACGGCATGTTATTGGTGAACGAGGTGGGTGGCAGCTTTTCTTTATTTTCTTAAGTTATTATTTTTTGTTTTTCTAATATTATTTATTTAATTTATTATATTTTGTTTTTGTTTGTTTATAGAATGAAGGCTTGCAGGATGAAATTGGCACTATTTTGGAATCAGTGAAAATGTCACGTGAGAATCTGCGTAAATCACAGAAGGTAAGTGAATAAGCGTTTAATTATACTTAGAAAAAATAATATAAGTTAATTGGTTTAAGTGGTTAGGGTATTATAGGAATTCCAGAAATCTTGTATTTTGTTTTAGTTTAATGTTCGTTTTGAGGACCTAAAAACATTTTTCAGCTGGTAGAATCGTGAAAAAAGTTGCCGCCTAAAACTTTACACATATTTTCTCAAAACTGCATTTTTCAAAACGAGTGTCGTTGGCATTTGAAAACGATAGCACATATTGACTTCAAATTTTTACTGGTACTAAAAATGAGTAAATTGCATATCCAATAATATAACACTAGTTTCTGGTTCGCCCGCCGTGTCTGAATATGTGAATCCGATGAGTGACCCAGGAGTCGCCATTTTGTATTAAAATGTTAATATTTACTTTTTCTTCTAGGCTGACCTAACCTGCTTATATTAGAACTAAAATTATATGACGGAAATTTTACATTGTATATACTTATCATTTCATTAATCATAAAGTTAGGTTAGGTTAGTCTGGTAGTCACACATAGACAGGTTGCAATTTTTTCGCGACAATTTTGACCTCCTCTGCCACGTTCCTGTCCAGATCGTCCAATGCATGAGTTTACCAATGTCGGTGACGTTTTCGGATAATGGCCATACACTACCTCATTGCCCTCGTTATCTTTGTGGCCTGATGCCCAGAAGAAGTTAAGTGGTTTGTTCCTTACGACAATTTCCACTGCTGACCTTGTTTACTACTCCACTTTATGGCCGATATGCCAAACAAAATAATTGCATTGATTGCTGATAGGCCATCCACGTATACAGTTACCCGGTGATGCGTTAGCTAGCTCTGTGGCTTTTTCAATGGCAAAAAACTCTGCTTGAAATATGCTGGAGTGGTCCCACAGTTTATAGTCATGCCTTATGTCTAATTCCCCCATATCCATGCAATAACTCCGTCTTCCATTTTTGAGCCATCCGTATAAATATTTAGTGTGTTTCTCTTACTAAGTTTACTTTCAATCTTCTTTCTCAATCGGATCACCATTATCCACTTATATTATTCTTATAGCTTGCGTTCTGCACAGTGCAATAAGTCGCTGAACACTTCCCACTGGCTGCCCGTGGGTAGCTTTCAGTATGTTCACCACACCGTAGACTGAATTGCTATGTAGCACCTGTGCATGAGAGAAGGTTAAAGACCCCCCAGGATGTGTTGAACACCTGCGTGAATATAAAGCTTGGCTAACCTTCCTTACTCTTTGTTGTTGTTGTGTTTGTTGTTGCAACGGTTACCTAGTCCCCGTTAGGATGGTATGGATTAGATAAGTTGTCATCGAGGTTATCCAAAGGTAGGCTCAGGAATCGTGCTGTTTGGACGGAGTCGGACCACAGGAAGAGGGACGTCAGAAGTGAGCGGGTTAATAGGGCATGCAAGAGGTGATTAGAGTTATGCGGGCACTCGTCGGTGGTGCTGGACATACATATATTTGGTATGTCAAGGTGGATTCTGGACAAGTAGGAGTTTAACCTACTGCAGTATCCAGAATGAAGCTGCGTAATGGTTACTCTCGATTCTCGCGGCAACTTGAGCTCTTCATCCGCAATGGGTGGTGGTTTCATTTCAATTAATTCACTGAGAGAAAGCCGGTGAAGATATTAATGTCTCCACTGTGAATGGCGGTCAGTGCATGTCTGAAGTTTGTTTCGTCCGAAGTCTGGTCGGCGTATTGTTTTCACCACAGCAGAAACTACGTGGAGAGGAGTTCATTATGCTTCTTAACTGTGAGCAAGCGAGCCTCACTGTGCAGGAGTTCCATGGGAGACATCAAAAGGTATCCCGTTGTAGTCCGGAGTGCAGTGTTCGGACATGTCCGTAGCTTCCGCTTCCTCGTCTGTGTATCACCGCATCCAGGCGACCATATTGATGCGTCGTAGTTAAGGACCGGGCGGCCGATGGTCTTGTATGTTGCCAACAACGCTTCTTTGTCTTTTCCACATCTGTCGGCTAGCGACTTGAGGACTTTGTTGCTACTCTGAACTTTTGCAATAATCGCGGTCGTGTGAGAAGTGAAGAAGCACAGGCTGTCGAATATCAGACCTAAAATCTTAGGGTTATTGACAGTCGGAATTTTAATGCTATCGACTGCAATATTAAGGTCTAGTCAATACTCCTTCGTCCAGTTAGTGAATATAGTCGTTGGGGATTTAATGGGGGAGAATGTTAGATTCCATGATGAGATAGCTATTTACGTTTGAGCTCATGCCATCGATTCCTTTGCCCGACATCATTATCGTGCAATCATCAGCGTACGACGTAATACAAGTTCCCTCTTTAGGTTGAAGGAGTTTCGAGATGTAGAATTTAAACAACAACGAGAAGAGGCCACCACCCTGCGGATCCCCCCGTTTAAATCTTCTCAATTTAGAGTTTTTACCTCGAAACAGTACGGATGATTGTCGTTTATACTCCAACTCTTCAGTTCCCACAACAGCCGATTCTCCGTTACCGGAATTGACCCGGTTTTTATCCGACCGAGGGCTGTACTGTCGGAGATCTAACCTCGATAAGTTTTTCCTTACTCTTTCTTCTATAGCGGTTTGCTGTTCAAGGATACCCCAAAGTACTTGGAGCAGTCTTTGAGAAAGAGTTCTGTCCTCATAATTATTATGTATTATAAACAATTGTTTCTAAATTTATTTATTTTTTATTTATTTAACCTTATTTATCATATTTACATTTCGTTTAAATTATGCGTCGTCTAAAGTACTAGAAACTAAATTTTCAGTTTTTGCATTTAAATAGTTTAGTTACAAAAACAAGCAGTTAATGAATATGGCAAGTAACATATATAGTCATTAACGATCGTCAATTGGCTTAAGTTGCTAACCAATTTGCTAAATAATACTTAAAACTAACATTACTGTTGCAGTTGTTGCAGTAAAGGCGAAATATAAATAATACCACGAAAGAAAAAATATTCAAATGTCGCATAATTAACTCATTCAGCTACTGTTTCATAATTTAATTCCCAAATGGCAAACGTTTGTGCTCCACAACGAATTGCTTACAAGCTAAAACTCCGTCTTCTTATTATACCCAATTAAACCGACTCCATTTTGTTGTGTTGCCGTAAACAAGACACATCTCAAACACACTGTCCCCTCACAACTTCGCTTGACAGTCACATAACACATTTACCGCATATCCTTCGAACTCTCGGCGCCATAGTACATCTTCGCTCCCAGCTGACCAGCTGCGCCTTCGGCTTTAATTTCGATTACTTCCACTTTTTCCACATCGATATTGGCCGCTTGCCGCACCGGCTTCGGTGATGACTGCACTTGTGCTTGATTTCCCTCTTGCGGCAGCTGTGTTTGCGCGGTTGTCTGCGCCGTCTCCGCTGCCAGCGTTCTGCTCGTCGCTTCCTCGGCATTGCGTTGGCTAAGCTGCACTGCCGGTGCATCATTTGTATCATCATCGTAGTCGGGTCCTAGTGTGGAGGATACCACAATTGGTTTCAGACTGAAGGCAGGCGTGTCGTCCACCTTACTCGCAGTCGCTGCCGCCGATACGGTCGGTATTGTGGAACTTTCGAATGTATCAACGCTGCCACGCTTCGCTATATCATCGACTTCGTCGTCGATCAGTAGATTGCGCTCGGAGCTTTGTTCACTCACGTGTGCATTGATCGGGCCCAGATTATTATGTGGGTTCAAAGTGCGTGGCAGCGTGTGCAGGTCTGCCACTGTGGTCACTTCGGTATCGTCATCGTTGTCGGTGTCATCATCGACACTATCATCGTGCACCCTTGTGCCATGCTCCGCATCAGCACCGTCACTTACTTCATCGCTTTCTATGTTGTTGCTTGTTTCTGTGTCTGTGGTTGCTGCAACATCGGCGATTGGCGCTTTTTCTACTTTCTCCTTTTCAATACGCATCTTTTCTTCCATCTCCTGGAATTTCATTGCTAAATACCTGCGGTTTGGGATTTGTAAATTAAGGAATAGAAGACCGTTAGATTGACATACTGCATTTGGTGACAGGTCGAAACAACAACAAAGGCTATATAATAAGTATAATAAGCTTACTTGTCGACGAGTGGTCCACTGTAGTCTTCGGGGAACTTTGGCGTAAATGGTAGAATATATTTGTAGAGACGCTCGTTCAGCACATAAAGCTGTGCGGTTGTGGAGCACTTCACATTGAACCACCAGTCGCAAGTGAGGGCGATCTAGAAAGGCAGATAACGGTAAAGTACAAAATTAAAAAAAAAATAAAAATATACGAAAGAGAACAATTAGAAAAGAGAACAAATTAAGAAGAAAAGAAGGAAATAATTAAAAAATAGAAAAAAATATAAATAAAAAAATTAAAAAAAAAAGTATTTAAAAATTACACAGAAATTTAAACACTAAAACAAAAATTATAAAAAAGTAAAATAAATAAAAAATTAAAAAAAGAATTACAAAATAAAAATTAAAACAAAAAATAAAAAAATTAAAAAAAAAATAAAAAAAATAAAAAAGAAAAAAGTTTAAAAATGGTAAAAATTACAAAATGAGGTTATAGTTCCATCATTATTTAGTTGGTATCATTTTCTAAATATAAATATTTATAAAAAAGAATTAAAAATTTAGAAAAAATATAAAATAGCAAGTATTCGTATTAAAAAAATACCTACCTGACTGAAAATGGTGCCATTGGGACATAGAAACGAAGCCTTGCCGCCATTCAGATCGCAATAATGCCACACTTGGCAATTCGTTTCGGGATCGCCAAAGAAGCCTTTGTAGCGCTGCTCCGCACAGTTGAAATTCGTCTGTGGTATATCAGCATAATTGGGGTAATCGATGCCAGCGCGTCCGGTGCTCGGTCCGGGATGCTTATCTAAAGGCAAATTATTAGGAAAAACCAATTATCACGTGACTTCAACACCTACTTGGCACTACCGGCGACAACACACTGCTGAGGTCCGGCGCTGCACCGTTCAAATCCTCCTGGCTCGTGCCGTAGTCATAGTCCGGCGCGACAGCCGGTCGCTCGTGATGTTGCGGCGGATTCGGCACAATTGTTTGTGTTTGCTTCAGATTCTCCAATATCGTGACAAGCGTCTTAATCGAATTATCAATATTCTCCGGCGTCAGCGTTCTTGGCAAGTGATTGCTCGCCTGTAACTTGTGCAGAATCTCTGCCAACGAGGAGGAACGTATGTCTGGCAGCTGGTTGGGATCCAAAATTGGTGTCGTTTTGGCGGCCACTGGCACCGGTGGATTGTAGTATTCGGGCACACTTACTTGTTGCTGCTCCTGGTGATGTTGCTGTGTGGGTGGTGTTACCTCTGACGCAAGTGGTGGCGCTGGTGGTGACAACTTGCTGCCGATACCACCGGCATATTTGTGTGATGGCCGCAATTTCGCAGCCGGTTTTATAACATCGCCAAAATTGAGCTTCACCACTCCTGTTGTGGCTGCCAATGGTGCTGGTGGCGGTGGTGGTTGTGTTTCTGATGCTACTGCGGCTGCAATTGGACGCCTTGTGGCGTAGTTGTGTTTGCTGTTGGCCGGCGGCAACGGTTGTAAGCGCAATGTGGGCTGTTGCTTGTAGATTGGCCTGTGGGTGGAGTCATAGTAATCTTGGTTAATGCCGCCGACAGGTGCAATCAATGGTGGCGATGAGGTGGATATAACAATGAAAGTGTCTTGTGGCGTTGCAGGCTTTTGTGGCACGCTATTTGCTGCGCTGTGTTGCTGTGGGTGCTCATCGTCTAGCGATTGCTTTGGGTCGTCAACGATGTAGTCGATATATTGAGTTGCCGGCGGTCTGTGGGTGTACGATAAGCTTTCGGCATTTTAGTTGGATTTCTTTTATGATAAATATGTCTATATAGACACGGATATATATACATATATGCATAGTATAAATTTGAAAGAAAATAATAAGAGAAAGCTTAAAAGTAATAATTAACGCAGATACATATTTTGTATTTTTTTTTGGTAATATTGTTCTTGTTGTAGCAGCACATAACACTCTTTGAATCTTTTTGTAGAATGCTGGTGAGTTTGAGGTTTTACAGGCTCGATTTTTCGTAATTTCGTTTTTTTATCGATTTTTTCTTTCAAGTTTCGTCGATTTACAAAAAATAGTAAGACTTTGTTCATTAAAATTCTTAATTTATTCTTCAAAATCTATGTCGGCCCCTCAAAGTAATAACTCTTGGGCCCAATACACTTGTGGCAACGTTTTTTTCAATCCTCGAAACAGTTGTTAAAGTCAATTTCCGGAAAAGCCTTCAATGTGCGTATCGATTCACGGTATTTTGAGTTTGCTGAATAGCCAGGAGTGACACGGACGAAGAAGGTGGCTGCAGCATGATATTGGTTCAAAGTCTGCGAACAACTCACGAATAATCAATTCCGGTATAGTTCGCGCAAACGACGCATAACACTCAAATAATTTTCCTTGTTGACAGTTTGGCCAGTCAGCAGGAATTTGAAGTGCACCAACCTTCCATAATCAAAGAAAACTGTCAACATAGCCTTATTTTTTGACCCGCTTTGACGTGGTTTTTTCGGATTTTGCCACGATATTCGGCCGATTGATCATCTGTTTCCGGGTCATAAGCACAGATCCAGCACTCATCGCATAATACGTTTCATGACATCCTGGTAGTCGGAAAGCATTGTTTCACAGACGTTAACGCGAGGCTTTTTATCGAAAAAATTGAGTGATTTTGGAACCAATCGTGCTTTCCCTCTGATTAGACCCAAATGATCTTTCAATGATCTACCGATATTCCAACAATGCTGGTAAGATCTCTGACTGTTAATCGTCAATTCTCAAGCAACCATTCCTTTATTTTATTGACATGTTGATCAGCAGTTGAGGTTGATGGCCGTCCCGGGCGTTGTTCGTCACCAACGCGTTCTCGATCTACTTTGAATCACTTGCTCTCGACAAACCATTCTCACCGAACTCTTTTTCAAATATTCTGAACGTTTCAATACCAGAAATTGGATTCCGCACAGAAAATTTAATGGAACTTTTTTGATGTTCTACTAAGATTATGTTAGGTCAATAAGCCACGCATAGACAGTTTTGGTCCTTTGCGATACTAGATGGAGTTCAGTTGTTAGGTCCATGAAGAGTAGTCATTCTTTAGGCTTCCTGCGTTTGACGCGAATTTTGACAGACTCTGCTGCTTCGCTATCGATACCCCTCCGGTGTATCATACCGTGCGGATCCCAGATGTTTACAGCGTAGTCTTGCCAATGCGCAAGAGATGCTCCATTGTTTCACTGGTGCCCTGCTCTAGACATTTCTTGCAGTCTTTTCGATCTTTCAGCTGCATTAGCAGGCGTGTGTTGCCACAATACAGTGGCCAGTTAGTATTCCCACCATGTTCCTACAGTCTCTTCTATCGGGTATCAATAGGAATTTTTTGTACTTTCGATCTACAATTTTGCTCATGACTTTTGCAGTTTTACACCTAGTTAGCTCGTTCCATCGGGTTTTGATTTTCTTTACCATGCTTCTGTCAAGATCGTTGTATAGACAATGCATGGGTTTCCCAATGTTGATCACGTTTTCGGATGTTAGCCTTAGACCATTCTTGACAATCTCTTCCACTATTTCATTCCCCTCGATGCCTTTGTGACCTGACACCCAGTAGATGTGAAGTTGCTTACTTCTTTACACATTCCACTGCTGCCCTGCTTCCCAAGTCACTTCTGTCCGATATGCGATACAATATCCTGCTTGGCTGTCTACGTAGATGTTGATTCTGGCATTGTCTGCTGAAGCATTAAAGGCCAGCTCTGCGGCTTTCGAAATAGTAAAGACTTCAGCTTGAAATATACTGCCGTATCTCTGGACAGTATATTCCCGCACCAACTCCATCGTCCATTTTCGAACCATGCGCATAGATGTTTAGAGTAGCGCGTGTAGCTAAAATAGCTTTACCTCAGTCATCTTTTCTATGTTTACTTTGACCCTCCTTTCCCAATTGAAAAGTGGAGTCATGTAGTCGGTGTTTACCCAACCGCCATAACCCACCGAGCTATGTCCGAAGGTTCTATATGTAAATTCTCTTGTAACTAGTAGTCGTTCCGCCGATTTGGCTGCGCAGTTTTCAGCGAAGAAATCTGTAGATGGCAGGTTTAGTATCAATTCAAGCGCCGCCGTTGGAGTTGTTCTTAAAGCACCCGTTGTGCATAGCGTAGCGAGCCCCTGAACCCTTTCCATTGGCTTTCGATACAAGATACATATTTGGTCCGGTCCTAGAGAGAGAGTTGTGTTCTTGTGAGCACAAGCAGATCCGTTTTCTCCGGGTTCAACCCCAGACCGGCCTGCGATGCCCATTTCTGGACTGTATTGAGTGTGGTGGTCATAATTCTGCTCGTGGTCTGTAGACAGCTACCCGTTATTAAGATGGCAATGTCGTCCGCACATGTCACTACCTATACTAACTACTAATGATTATTTTGATGTGACATTTGGCACAGATGTCACTGACAGTCATATCAACATAAGAAAATAGTTTGATGAAAGTGTTTTCGCGCGAAATTTCAATTAAAAAGTCTTACTATTTTTTGCCCACAGTAGTAAGTTTTTAGAATCACCCTCACCCTCCGAGGCACCTATAGAAAAATATAAATCCGAAGACTGTCCCAGTAACCACCATTTTTTTTATCAAAATTTTATATTTTTGTTCTTATAAACTCAAATACTACATATTCCATAACGTCCGAAAGAGAGAAATTCAGTTCCTTCTTTCCTGCAGAATTAGCGTTTCTTGTAGAAAGGGAACAGAGTGGGGAATGAAGCGACTCCAACCTTGAAACGCTTTTTTCTCAGAATGGTGTTTTTCAAAACGGTTTCCACTCTCAAAGGAAGAGTTACATATATTTCTATCAAAAACTGTCGAACTGTCGGCCATATTCGTTACTTTTTGTTCAAACCGCCGCCATTTTGTCAAATTTCACAAAAAAAAAGCTCCATAGCGCGATAGCGGCTTTCTACAGATTAATAACCTCATCATCGTGGACACGTACAGGACCTTTTAGTTAATTTCAATATAAAAAAATATCGCGAAAATCAGTGATTTTTCGGAGGGTCACACTGAGACGAACCCTTAACTTCATAAAATTATAGATATGCATATCAAAAGACCTTGTAAAGTTTATAAAAAATGCATTTGACTTTTAGCTGTAAAGCAATATGTAACAGACTTAGTGGTATTTATGAAAAGCAAATGCGTATGAAGCAATTTGTGCAAATTTTGGCATGTAAGCTTTAGGTTGCCCCTTATACATATGTGATAATACTAAAGAATGTCATCTACAATGCTAAGTATCTAATTACATAATGCGATTTCACACACTAGAATCATTTTGTAGGCCCTGCATGAAATGTTTACTCACCCCAGACCGCTTGCATATTGAGGCTGTTGCTGCCGATACGCCACGCCCCCACCACTCGAGCCCTTAATCGCCAATTGTTGTTGCTGCTGCTGCTGCTGCTGCTGCTGCTGCTGTTGGAATGCATCCAGAGCCTCGCTCACCAAAGTGCGCACGGGAATTTTTACAACTTGCTTCAGCGTTGCCACATTCGTCGGCGGCTGATGATTCGGCGGCACATGCAGCTCGGGATGCGGATACACGGCATGCCTTATGGGACTATGTTGCGGATAATTGACTTGTGCGTTCGCGTCTAATTGCTGCTGATTATTGGCGGCGGTGGGGCCAAAGGGTGGCGCGGGTGCGGATGGCGGAGCATCACCGTCACCGCCAAGCACAACAATTTGCGAATGTGGCGGCTGTTGTGGCTGCTGTTCCGCGTCGTATTGTTGTTGTGGAATGAAATTATCACGCTGTTTAGCGCGTTCGCGTTGCTTCTGTTGTTGCTTATTGTAACGGATACGTTGTTGTAAATAGCGCACGTATTTCTCCTGTGGCGTCATCGTCTCATCATTCAAATACGTGTACGAATCCTGCTGCGCCACCAATTCTTGCTGCAGCTGCTGCTGTGGCTGTGGCGGTTGTTGTTGCTCTAGTAATTCCTGTGCCGGCGCAATGCCGTCGAAAAAATTCACCGGTCTCGGCAATTGGAAATGCGATTGTTTTTGTCGCGGTCGCGTCGAATGCCGTTGCGAGTGTGTTTGTTGTTGTTGCTTCAATTGTGTTTGCTTTTGCGGTGCAGATGTTAATGATGGATGCACAGGTGCTGGTGGCTCATTGATTATGTGATAGGTGGAGCTACAATGGAAATGACGGCATATGCGAGATAATAAGCAATGAATATGAATGTATGTATGTATGTGTATGAGAGTATGTATGTGTGAATTTGCGGTTTAGAATGACAAACGAAAAATGTTAATATGCGAAATCGTGCCAAAAATCGGTAAGAACATTTATGACTAATGAGTTCGACGGTAAATGTCGCCATCCCACACAAGACACACACACACACTCACTCAATTGGATGTATATAGTAGTGTGTGGCGTATTGTGTGACCCACCCGTGTTGTTATGTGTCCGTGCTGCGACATTAAGCAATATCTGCGCACATTATCGCTGCAAATTGTCATGTTCGCCTCGAGGCTTTTATGTCATACATTCTCAATTTTCAGCTCTTACATGATTCGCAACATTATTTGGTATGTCGGTGTAGACTTACTTACAGTTATACATATTAGAGTGAGTTGATTTACAGGGAGTCAAAAAATCGGAAAAATCGCGTGTGCGAGAAAATTTGTTTAAACTTTGCCTAAGAGGCTATAAGCCTAAAACCAGTTTCGAACCAGCGATCTTTAAGGCGAAGTTTAAGGAGATGCATGGGTTTACAGGTTATAAAAAAACGAATTTTTTCATTGTCTTAATTACTACAACACCTCTAGAATATTGTTCTAAATTTTCAAACTGATCCGAGTAATAGTTTCGGAGATACAGCCTTGAGAACTTGTGCGCTCGAGGGTAGCTAGGCTAAGTGCGCCGTCTTTAAATGCATTTTTCTCGAAACTGTGTTTTTGAAGTCGGTTGACAAGATTTCTCGAGAACTACTCAACCGATCTTCATGAAATTTTACACAGGTCTTTGAGTTACAATTCTTAAAGACTTGGACGAAGGATTCGATTACACCTTAAAAAAAAAATATACCGAAATTTTCACAGAAATGGTTAATGGCCGAGTTTAAAATATTTGTTTCCAAAAATTTCAGAATTTATTTTTTAATAGCGTATATTTGTACGGCTGTTTTTACCCGAGGAAACCAATGTAACCCCTTAAATAATTTGCATAGTTGGCTGTATGGCAGATATGTAATATAGTTGTTCGATCTAGCTGATTCCGACAAATGATCAATGGAATCTCGCAAAGCACCTATGCATTAAATTTCAAATTTCGGATAACTCAAAAACTGTCGAACAAATCTTTATATTCTATAAAAATCGACGGTCTAAAAATCGCTGGCTTGAATCCAGTTTTAGACCCATAGTCTCAGAGACAAAGTTGTTCAGCATAATTCGTAGAACATTTCCCGCATATGAGATTTTTTTAATATCCAAAAAAACGCTAGATATATGCGTTTTCTTAGCGTTTCATTCCCATAAAGAAACACAGATGTCTCAAACTTCAGACTCAGACATACTCAGGTAGGTAGGTAGGTAGGAATGCAGCCCTATCGGGCTCAATTAGTACTTGATGTGCCATTTTGATACTCTGTTCGTAGAACCTCCTGTATCTGCTATTACGTTTCACCTTCTCTCTCAAACCATTTTGAGGTTTCGATGAAACTACTTATGTCCGATATGCTTTTAGTGGAAATCCATTCAAGGTTTGGTGCTTGATGGATTCCAAGTGTTTTGTGTCTGATCTGTGCTGGAGCTGGGCATTCGCAGAGAAAGTGGAAGATTGTTTCCTTGTTCCCTGATACTCCGCAGCCACGGCAGACGTCGTTGTAGGGCATACCCGTTTTGGATGCGTGTTCCCCAAATAGCCAGTGCCCTGTTGTGGTAGCTGTTACTCTGTAAATACTTTTTCTTGACCTATTTAATAAATCGTTGGTTCTTTTCCTGTCATATGTTGACCAGAATTGTTTAGTTATGACGCATTTTGTAATGTTTTTCCACCTGTTATTTGCAACTTGTTGAAATTGTCTATTGATCTCTCCTTCGATCGATCCTAGCGGGCTTGGTATTAGCTCCGCCTCGGTTTCGTTAAGGAAAGCTCCTACCTTTGACAACTCGTCTGCTTTTTCGTTACCGAAAATGTTCCTGTGGCCGGGAACTCAGATCAAGTTTAGTTGGAGCTTGTCTTGGAGACATACTCAGTAATACAAGATGTGTTTTATGGCATGTCAGCCCTGGAGAAATAAAATAATTTAGTGTTTCTGCCCAGTGGAAACTAAAAAACGATTTTTAACAATCGGTACCCTTAACCAGAAGTCTGCGAAAAGACCTTTAAGTTCCGATAAACTGAATAAGTTGTAAAAAATAATCACGAGAAAATAGGTCGATAATAAAAACGAAGTGAGTGGTCAGGCGTTGCCCGGATGAAACACAATTCCTCTAAATTCCGTAAATTTTAGTTTGTCTACCGCTTGCGCCAGCTCACATTGATTCGTTCACGACCCTTTTGGTTCGACGTTCTCGTAATTGACGCACATTTCAAAATTTTTTTGCGATTCCGCAGTTATTTGTAGGGGGAAATTCGTTTTTTTTGCTTAGTGTTTCGTGCGTTTACCTCAACTTATGGTCGACATAATCGGCCTACTGAGCGTACTATTGGCAGCACCAAAAATACTGCGTGTGCTGCTCGATCTTCCCAAACGACATCGCTTAGACCTATGGGCTTTAAAAAGATCGAAGAATGTTCGACGTTTTCGAGCCAAATTTTGTTCAACAAGGAGTCCCACTTCTGGCCCAATGGGTATGTAAACAATCAAAATTGTCTCCTTTGGGGCGAAAAGCAGGCCGATGGAATCATCGGTTCATATTTCTTGAAAAATCGTAATCGCGCCATGATAATCGACTTTTTGGTCGTGCATACGCTCGTGATTTCGACGACAAGACGGCATCACTCTACACATTGCCAAAATTAATGAATTTCGGTGAACACATAATTTTACCTTTTGGAACGGTCGATTGGTCAGCAAGTTCGTGGGATAGTACACCGTTAAACTTTTTCCTAAGGGATATGTAAAGTCTGAAGTCTATGCGGACAATCCCGCTACGATTCAGGCCTTGGGGCAAAACATCACGCGTGTCATTCTTCAGTTATTAGTCGAAATGATCGAACTAGTCGTCAAAAATTGGATTCAACGGATGGACGAATGGAGACATAGCTGGCCAACATTTGAAAGACGTATTCTTCCAAAAATAAATGCCAAAAAATGTTCTTTCGAATGCAAATAAACATTCCCCATTAAAATTGAAGATTCTGTGGCTGTCGTAGGCAACCTCGAAATGGATCACCGTTTATAACCATTGTTCTAATGAGAAAGGAACGCCGAATTTCTATGTATTTTGGATGTTTCTCTAATAATCTTGGATTAAACGGTGTAAAGTTACCTAGCCTTTGAGTAATTTTTAGAAATCGAAGTAAAGCAAACCGAAAATTATTGTTAAAAGTTCAAAATGGTTTTAATACTTATGCTCAAATGTCCACAGGAATGGAATAACCTTCTCCAATCCGATTATCAGTTCATTTGTTTAAAATCTCATATCCGTAAGAATGTGTCCCTAACTAAAAAATCGTTTTTTTAGTACGAGCCCGGCTAAAACCTCAAGCGAAACATTCGAAATGTTAGCAATAAATTTTTACTTATTTTTAATTAATGTGCACCTTATGAACCCAACCACGTGTTATTCATTCCATTTTTATTTCCCTGACAAATTTGCTGTCATTCGAAAGTTTATTTCGCGCATTTATGAGAAACCGAAACGGGCCTCACAATTAAGTACAAATGGTGGCACATAAAAGAATGCATTAAGTTTTACGATTCACTACTAAGGTTGTAAATCCCGCAATCCCGTTTTGTTAGCACCGAAAATTGTCGGATTTTAACCAAATATTGTATTTTCTTTCCTGCATACCGGGATCGTAGCAATCGGAACCCGAAACTCACCACAGTATCAAAACTGCCATCCCTAGTTGTGGCAGCACCACCAACGCATTCGAAAGAAAACGCCGTGCCTCAATTGGCGTTGTCATTATTTGTACGGAAAATTGTCGAAATAAATTTCACTCATACCTTGTCGTCGAATGTGGAATCAGTGCTGCGCCTGTGGCGGGTCCTCTTGGCAGCTCCGCTTGCTGTGGTGCGAGTGTATCTCCGGGTACGCCAGTTGCAGTAATGTACTTTTGCTGTTGGTACTGTTGCTGTTGTTCGTACTGTTGTTGTTGGTGATGCGCCTCAATCGGCACAGCTGAAGGTACTAGCGTGTATTCGTTGCCTGCTGTGGCATGCGACGACGAAATTGGCTTGAATGGTGCCGGTTGTGGTTGTTGTTGTTGTTGTTGTTGTGACAGATTGACTGGCTGCAACGGAGGCGACAGATCATCAACCAATACTACCGTCGGATTGTCATAGCCATAATGAAGTGCATTGCCATCATGATTGTTGTTGTTGTTATTGCTGTTGTCATCGCCGCTTACTGGCGTGTAAATAATCGGTATAAAATGGCCGGGTAGTGTGTTTGACGGTGTAAATGGTGTTAAATTGACTTTTGATGCTTTCGGACGCGTTTGCTGCCGAAACACGGGCGCCTGTTGCTGCTGTTGCTGCTGCTGTTGTTGTTGTGGATGCTGGAGTTCGTGCTGTGGCGCAAATACCGGCAGTTGTTGTTGCTGTTGCACTGCGTTGTGGCGTATCGTCTTCTGTCGCGGCGGCTGTGGCTGCGGCTGCTCGTACGGCAGCTGTTGCACCGCTGGCGGCTTCGTGGGCGGGAAATGCTGTACCGTTTTGTGCTGTGAATTATTTACAACATAATTAATTTAATTTTCTCGGTAGTTTACGGGCAAATATGCCTTAAGCAGCATTGATGCGTTGTGCATTGCCTTGACGCACCCCCCTCCTCACCATCCATCCAACTTACCTTATGCTTTATGATGGGCGCCACAGTGGGGCCCGGTGGTCCGGGTGGCAATAAGTGCAACACTGGCACTTTACTGCTCTTCGTATTGATGAGTGCTTGTGAGAGCGGTGGTGGGCTGTGTTGTGGCATGGCTGTCGGCGGCGGTGTTGGTGGTCCTGCGGCGGAGTATGCCAACTGATGATAGACATCGCCGGCACTTGGAAGATAGTGTTGTTGTGGCGCTGGTGCGTATGTCAAGTCGCTGTTGCTGAGGGTGCCAGGCGGTGGTGCGCGTAAATTCATGTACTCCTGCGGCAAAGATATGTGTCCACTGGCCGGTGGCAGAGGTCCTTCCATCGCCGTCGGTTTCGTATATTTGCTGCTGTGTGGTAGCGCTCCTTTCGGCTGCGGGAAATAACCAGAAGTGACTTGGTTTAATTTTGAATAATTGTGTGTATAGTATATGTATTTGTGGTTATGAGTATTAAATTTTGAAATTCATGATTTTAAGGTGAAAGGCGCTAGCAGGCGTTTTTATCAACTCGTAACGTTGTAAAAGGTTATGTAGTCGAGTCCTCATGTAGATATCTCCAAGCTTCATATTCGTTCTAAAACTCTCTCTCTTTCTCTCACTTTACTCAGCAAAATCAGTTAACGGTATCTTCGATGAATTATTTTTGAAGTATATTCAAGTACGTACAGTCGCAAGTTCTTTCATTCCGGTATTCATAAGGTAGTAATATCGGATTTTCAAAAGCTCACTCTTCTCTTAAACTTCTTTTCTAATCCCTTTCTTTTTATATACATTAAAGTGAGTTAGACAAAGAGAGAATGCCGCCTATCCTTGTCTTTTAAATTCCACTTAAAGTAATCCAGTTTTAAATGTGATAGATTGTGGTAACTATAGACTCAATAACCTCGCTTTAGGGAATCCCATATATGTATGTAATAACAGCATATATGATAACGCGAGCTTTTTAAGCCCTTTGTGTAGATCTGAAATCTCTAGGAGACGCATATTTCGGGGAATGAAAACCGAAGGTTTGTTCGTATTGATAGCTTGTAGTTTTCCATGTTCTCATACATTTTTAAGCATGGACTACGTTAATTCTTTGCTGTAGTTTCTCTAAATTTATAATAAAAATATTAAAATCATAATTTTGTTTCCAGTTATGCAAGTAGTCGGATTCTAAATGCGCTCTCTTACCACACTATCTTCGGAATCTTTGAACCTTTTCGAAAACCGTTACATAAAATTAATATTAATATCTTTTTACTTACACCTTGAACCGCATATTGTTGATTGATCGGAAAATCCGGTGCCAAATAGAAAGCCATATAAGGTATCAAACGACGATTACGCTCGGAGGCGCTTAACACCGAGTCACTGACCAGCGTACCGTTATTTGTATCACGCAGAAGTTCTTCTTGTAGTAACGTTTTTGTGATGTTGGCAATTTTTGGCACTGGTGTGACTTGTATGCAGTGACTGAACTCGAGAAATGCTATGGAAGAAAAGAAAAAAAAAAATAATATTGTAATTGTTATAATATATGTATGTATGTACATATAGTATGTGGTAGAATATAGTGTTAAATGTCTTGAATATGTTTCGAACATAGTTACAATAACCCAGACCAGATTAGCTAGCGATTCGATGGTTAACATGAGACCACTAGATTTTTGCATCCATAGTCCTATTAATAAAAACTAAAGAATATCGCACGTAATATAAAAAATATCTAAAATCTCTAGGTTTGAATGATACTTAAGTTTTTCTTCTTTTTCTTCTTCTTCTTTACTGGCATAAACACCTCTTACGCGGTTATAGCCGAGTTTACACAGCGCGCCAGTCGTTTCTTTTTCGCTATTGGCGCCAATTCGAAATACCAAATGCATCCAGGTCCCTCTTCACGTGATCTCTCCCACGGAGTGGAGGTCTTCCTCTTCCTCTGTGGCGTGTAGTGCGTCGAATACTCTCAGAACTGGAGTGTTTTCAACAATTCGGACAACATAACCTAGTCAGCTCAGCCACTGTCTGTTGATTCCCTGAACTATGTCAATTTCGTCGTATATCTCGTACAACGCATCGTTTCATCGACTGTGGTACTTGCCGTTGTCAATGCGCAAACTTTCGCGAAACTTCGAACACTCCTAAGGCCGACTCATCAAATGTTGTCACTGTCTATACCTCCGCAACATACAGCAGGTTGGGAATAATGAGGGACTTGTAGAGTTTAGCCTTTGTTCGTAGAAAGAGGACTTTACTTTTCAATTGCCTACTCAGTCCAAAATAGCACCTGCTGGCAAGAGTTATTCTGCGTTGGATTTTAAGGCTGATATTGTTGTTGATGTTAATGCTGGTCTCAAGAGAGACTTCAAACTTATGACTGTCAACACTGACGTGCTAGCCAAGGCACGAATGCGATGTTTGATGACAGGAAATATTTTGTCTTGTCCTTGTTTACAACCAGATTCATTTGCTTCGCTTCCTATAGCTAATGATCAATATTATAGAATACTGCACCTTCCCTATTGTACCCTCTCTATTTAGCTTTGCAACTCGTATTATTTTCTCTAGGGATAGATTGAAGAAGTCACACGATAGGGACTCTCCTTGCCTGAAACCTCCCTTGTTATCGAACGGCTTTCAGTCAGCTTACACCAAATTTAGACATAACGGGTCTTTTCCAAGATCTAGTGCATGGTGAAAATCTAGTAGATAGTAGATTTTCTGTATTTGACTAACTTGGCCGGTAATATATCGGCCCCTGCCGCTTTGTTGTCTTCCAGGCGGGTAATTGCTATTCGTCATATCATATGATGGAACATATATTCCATCACCATCAATTGGAGAATCAGGTTTTCCATTTCCAAATATTACACTTTCACTGCCGTTCAGCAGGCTGGAGAAGTTTTCTTTCAGTATGGTCTGGGCATCGTACACTTGATCACTTCTGGAGATTCAACAAGAGTATGCTCCGGTCTTGAAATCTTAGGTTAGCAGTATCCCTGTCGACCAGCTTCTCAAACTCTTCACACTCACGCAAATACTTAAGTTTATTATAAGTATATTTCTAATAGTGAAAATTAACAGCTCTTATAGGTACTGCGACTGGCGATAGTGGAGTAGCTACTAGTCAACCGGTCACCAAATTCCGGTTGTATATCGCCATCGGCTACTTATCAACTTATCATAGACAACTCAGTAGCAAACCCTCATTTTTGTGTTTATTATTTGGTTCTATCCCTTGTTATAGTCTAAAGAAATCTTAAATCGACGCAGCTTTTCAAGGTCAGTGTTTTATCCTCAAGAAGCTGTTCATTTGTCCGTCATTAGTTTGTGTATCGCATAAAGTCTGGTAACAAAGTATTGATTTAAATTTAATGTTTTAATGATTTGATTTTCGATTTTAAATAGATCAAGTTTTCTTAAAGCCCTTCTTCCAAAAATTATAACGCTTTGAACAATTAAATTTAGAATTGAACAATTGCCTTCGTAAGTATAAAGGCCGTTCTTGGTAACAGAATTTTAAATATAATTGTGATTTATTAATTTATTAGTTTAAAACCGATACTAGGAATTTCAAATGGCCCCTGAGTTGAGCCTACAGTTTTGCGTCAGTGGTACTGTCTGAAATCCTTTGTATTATATGCTCATTTTCTCAAAATATTAATATATTTCCAATTTACAATATTTGCATACGTAAATACATATATATCTTGTTTTTTGCTTTCGTTCATTGCATTTCCGGTTTGAATATTTTTCAAAACAAAACATGAAAAATAACGAAAAAAATACAGAGAAAAAGTAACGAAAATAAAATGATAACTGGCTGGAACTCTTTTCTCAATAGCTTCTTTTCCAAAATTGTCAAAATTTCATTGAAAGGAGATTAAATTTTATATATATATTTTTTTTAATAAAAATTCTTTGAAATCAATAAAAGTTTGCATAAACATTATTTTGGTCTACTCTTTCGAGTGCAAATTCAAATCATCAGAGTACCATCTTCAGATGCAATTAGACAAAATTTCAACATTATAAAAATCCAACAATTATGTCAAAATTTTCGACAACCTCCAATCGCCAACTGAATACGCGCAGCTCTGACATCGATGCCCTGGCTCAGCGTGGCTACAATATCGGACACAAAATTGGCGAGGGTTCCTATGCGACCGTTATCACAGCTGGCTATGCCGACGATGCGGGTCATGGTGTACATTTGGCCTGCAAAATAATTGATAAGGCCAAGGCACCCTCGGATTTCGTACACAAATTCTTTCCACGTGAATTGGAAATTCTAACAAAAATCGATCACCCAAACATCATACAGATACACAGTATACTACAGCGTGGCCCGAAAATTTTCATCTTCATGCGTTACGCGGAGAATGGTGATCTATTGAGTCATATCAAGAAATCGGGACCGGTTGAGGAGTTGCAAGCGAAAGCCTGGTTCATGCAGATGGCGAAAGCGCTCAAGTATCTGCATTCGCACGATATCGCGCACCGCGACTTGAAATGCGAGAACATCTTGCTTTCGAAACGTCTCAATATCAAATTGGCTGACTTCGGCTTTGCACGCTATTGCTGCGACGATAGTGGACGTGAAATTAAATCGGAAACCTATTGCGGTTCGGCGGCCTATGCCGCACCTGAAGTCGTATGCGGGCGGCCATACGATCCGAAATTGGCCGACGCCTGGTCACTTGGCGTTATACTATTCATAATGTTGAATGCGAAAATGCCATTCGACGATAGCAATCTCAGCAAGTTGCTGGACGATCAGCGTAATAAGAAGTTCGCATTTCGACGGAAATTACAAGATCACATTTCAGCGCAGGCCAAGGCCACCGTGGCGGTACTATTGGAGCCGGAACCGCATGCGCGTTGGAATTTACGTGAAATATTGAATTGCAGCTGGTTGCGTGCCGACGAGGAGGAACCGTTGGCTTAGTCCTAAGACGAACACACGTACGTCATACATCATGCGACAGTTTGAGCAGCATGTCTGATTGGTTTTGGACCTAATGCCGTTGAATTTTTGTATGGGAAAAAAAAGTAATTCTTCATATCTATATATATTTTTTTGATTTGCGCATGTAAAATGTTGGTCATTCGTGAAATTGCCCTCTAAACACACTGTAAAGTCTATATTCATAACAATTTTGGTTCTGAAATTATTATATATATATGCATGCATGTATATATATATTGCGCATATGTATATTATATATGTATATATATAATATATTTATGCTGTATTTTTTCGGTTTTTAAATTTCTCAAACCCCCACCGCCACCTCCTCAACTAAATGATTTGATTTCAAACGTTTGCATTCGAATGTCATACTTTTTCTCATTTTTATACAAACAATATTTAATATTACTTTTTTTTGAATTGGTCACAATTAGATTTGTCTGGTCGTGTACCAAGGCCAGTATCGAATTTAGACTGATTTGTCGTACATATGCAGGAGTATGGCGTCTTTGTCGGCGTCGTCTCCAACTTATAAAAAACCTAAAAAATTTGATGATATGCTTTAGAGCAATAGTATTTCAAAATACTACTCTTAGTTATATGTGTCACAAAATATCTTAAGTTAGTAAAAAAAAATTATTAATTATAATAAATTGTAATTGTAAATTTTCAAAAAAGTGCTTATCCGTTTGTCTGTCACTACGAAAACAAAAGTGTGTGTTTTGAAATTTTATTTCCTTGTGTGAAAGCGAAAATTTGATGTGCTTTTTGAGGATTTGTGTAGTTTACTAGTGTTTGATATTGGATGGCGTTGTGCTCTATGATTAGTGCCGCAGCCGTTTCGATTATCACAAGTACTCTTTAGATAGTCGAGTTTATGTACATAAGGGAAAGAGACCCAAAGAATGTGAAAATCGGGAGAATTCCTTAAAATTCCTTAAAAGAAATGACCTTATTGTGTTTATTCAGTAGAGAGAAAAATTAGTATCTTTCAACATAGCATGTACAGGACCGATTATTTTGTCTCATAATCTAATAAAGAGTGATCCAGAGTTCCCTATTTTTTTAAAGAAAAAACACAGAAGCATCGAATGGGGAATGGTTATTATCATTCAAAGAGTTTCTTGGGTTTTTTTGAACATTATTTCTTTTAAATGTTGGCCCCGTTGAGTCCAATTTTCGATGACTCGTTCGAGAATTTCGACTCATTTCTGGCGAATGTCATGCGTGATGTTATGCTTTAAGACCTGAATCGAAGAGAGATTGTCTGCATAGACTTTAAACTTTATATATCCCCACAGGAAAAGTTTAACGTTGTGATATCACGCCACCTTGGTGAACAATCGACCGGCCCAAAACGTGAAATTAACTGCTCACCGAAGTGTTCGCTCAATAAATCCATTGACTGATGCGATGTGTGGAAAATGGCGCCATCTTGTTGAAACCGAATATCTCCGAGCTTTAGGCATCAAACAGTCGGTTATCATAGCGCGATAATGGTCGCTTGACGGTTACGCTCTCACCGGTATCAGTTTTGAAGAAATATGGATCGATGATTCCACCGACCAACAAATCACACCAAACGCTTGGTTTTTTCGAATGAAATAGCAGCTTTTGAATATCTTTGGGTTGCTATTCGTCCCAAATGCGGCAATTCTGCTTGTTTATATACCCATTGAGGCAGAAATGAGCCTCAACGCTGAACAAAATTTGGCTCAAAAACTTCGGCCTGGCTTGCGCCAAGTCGATCCATATATCAGTCCCAACGGTTCCTAATGGACAGGGTATATCGAATGGGTTTAAAAGTGGAGTTCAAAAAATGGTAGTTTTGTCCTACAGCATTTCTTTGCATATCCGAAAAAGAAGGTCAAGCTTGAATTCAGAACTCAAGTTGTTTATCGATTCCTCCATTTCACCGAAAGAACATTGGTCAGTGTTGTGATTATTCAAGGTCAAGTTAGGTGAGGTCGCAGAGATGATCCTAAACGATGGATCTGACTTAGACAAATGTTTGTTCTTTGATTTATCCATAATGCTCTAACATATCGACAAAGCCTATTGAGGCCACCACAAATATGTTAAGGCGGTTAATATCGATCCCAGCCAATTCGCTAGGTTCGCAGAAGATGCGATTATCGCGATATTTCAATCACAGTCTGACAAAGGCCAGGCAATGGAAGAGAAAGTGAGAAGATAGTCGCACCTCACCTTCCTCCGTGGCTTTGAAAACAAGCGTTCGAGATTGATTGTGCAAGAGAAAGCAGTTCGAAAGCGTTTTTATGGTTCATTTTGGGTAGGAAGGATCGCACAAGTTCTAGTTGTTGGCTAACGCTTAACGAGCTCGCTGGATGTTCATAGGCCATGGTTACTGCTGATTAAGGGTGTGGCTTTTGAAAACGTCAAAGGAAAAAGGCTCACGGTCAAATCCAGGTGAGCCCGCATTAACAGCGGTTAAGCCAAGATTGACATTCAGGACGGTTTTAATATATGTATATGATGAAATTATCAGAAAATTTGAATCAGCTTTTGGCTTGCAATGAGCTCCACCCCTACGGCCAATCTCTTAATTCGGACCCGTACTGGCAAAAATTAGAACAACATCCACACACACCAATTGTGACTTGCAGAGGCTTCGGGAGCTTGTTTAAGATTGTTATGCATCTACCTCAAATTCATTACTGCCTGTTCCTTTCGGTTCGAATGATATTGCTGACCAAAAAGTTCCCTTTAGAGAAGTTTGTGAAAATCGACTGCCGCAGTTTTCTATCCCCTGAACGGGGTAAATTAGCTTGCCACGAAGTTTATAACACCCTACATTTATAAATATATATAATATATAAATGATCACCATGACGAGCTGCGCCTATTAAGCCATTTCCGTCTGTGTGTATATACATACGTGGGCCAGTCTACCAGTTTTTGAGATATGGATCTGAAAATTTGCACACGTCCTTTTCTCCCCAAGGAGCTGCTCGTCTATAGAAACCGCCTATATCGGACCACTATAACATATAGCTGCCATACAAGCTGAACGATCGGAATCAAGTGCTTGAATGGAAAACTTTTTTATTTTACCAATTAAGTTCACGACATTTTGTTCGGGTTATTTTCCATAACAACGTTGTAGTCTCCGAAGAAATTGTTCAGATTGGATGACCATATCATACAGCTACCATACAAACTGGCCGGTCAAAATCGTGTTCTTGTCAAGACAATTTTTTTTTCAAAATCAAGAGAAAGATTCTTTAATATCTCTTTTTTGCTACAATAAATGGGCATTTGAAGGGAAAATTTGTGGTCTTATGCGTACTGACAACGGCGAGTACCGCAATCGATGGAACGATGAGCTGTACGAGGTATGCTCGACATGGACATAGTTCAGAGAATCAAACGACAGCGGGTGCGCTTGCTAGGTCATGCTGTCCGGCTGGAAGACGACACTTCAGATTTGAAGGTTTTCGATTCCCCGCCTGTGGAAGCAGAGGAAGAGAAAGACTCCACTCCGTTGGAGTGATCAGGCGAAAAAGTACCTGGTTGCACTTGGTATCTCGAAGTGACACCAAATAGCGAAAAGAAGAAAGGACTCGCACGTGTTAACTCGTCTATAACCGTGGCGGTGTCTACGCCAATAAAGAAACTAAGAAGAAGAGTATTATCATACGTATTTGTACCAATGAAAATAGGTTATGTGAGATTGAGACGCCTTGTAACTGTTGCAAGAGAGATTACAGATTTTATGAAAATCCTTGGATAAACCCACCTTGGACCACTTGCCCAAAATGCCAAAAATATTTATTTAACATTTTTCTGTTTCATTCTTCGAATCGAAAACTGCTTTTGTTAGCCTTTGGCTTGCAATCAGCACTCGCATTTATTAGCGGCAAATTACAAATACTCTACGAGTCCATAATTATCACGTGCTCTCCTCCACCGAATGCATTAAATGTCTAATTTTATTGTCGAAATGAACGATTGTAGCATTTGCTCTTAAAACGTCACAAGTAATTGCGGCAAAACAATTGGTAGTGCACCCCCGTAAACACAAGCACACGCGCTATTATATACTCTTACATATGTATGGCTGTACTAGAAGACATGACATGACAAGCTTTAGGCACGAAGCCGCTGTCAAGCAGGGGCTAGTAGCCAGGCAGCAAGGAGCGCTGGCGAATGCATTGCTACGGTGAATGGCTTTTGATTTTACTGCGCATTTATATGTATGTGTTGGTGTATCTGTCTGTGTGTGTACGCTTGTGATGGCAGCAAATTTAATTAGTGGCACCAACAGCTCCGACAACCAAACAGAATAACTATAAAAACGAAGATAATTAATGCCGCAAATGCATTGCGAGACAAAAGCAAATAACTACGAAAATAAATACATAAATAATAGACAATAGCAACAAAAATAATAATTTTCAAAAATATAGAAATTAAAAATATTTGAACAATGCAAGTTATTTAAAACTGAAAATGCTTGTCTATATGGTATGTGTATATACATATATACACACATATACATATATCACTCCATCAAAAAATACTTAAAAGGTTATAAATTTCATTATGCCACTGTTTTGTGGCTGTCCGAAAAAATAACGCTGCGACTCGTGATGTGTGGAATGCCAGGATACCCCGCCAGCTTTCGGTGCTCTATGGCTGTACCCTCTTTAACTTTCGTATGTCGGCCGCAAAGTGCAATACATTGTCGAGTTTTGGTGCAACACACTGTTTTGCCACATGCTTGATGGCAGTGCAGTGCGATAACATGCCGCATGCATATGTGGTAATCTAAGCCAAGTGAAGTTGCAACAAGTGCGCAATAAATTTCAATAAGCGTGTGCTCAACTCTTAAGAGTTGTAAAAGAGACTAGTCTAAGGTATGGCAATGTATGTATGTATGTTCATACATGGAATTGTGATCAATAGGAAAATATCACCTAGAGTTGGTTTCGAACACTAAAAATTCAAATTTCAACTTTCAGAACACTATAAATTACACTTCAGAACAAAATATCTGAAAAAAGAATCTTATTTAACGGGGAATGTTTTATAATCATTCGAAAGAACATTCTTTGGAATTTATTTTTTTGAAGATGATCTCCCTCAAATTTTGGTCGCGGCTAAGTCTCAGATGTTCCATCCTTTGAGTCCAATTTTCGATGACTAGTTCGAACATTTCGACTGGTAACTGGCGAATTACACGCGTGATGTACCAATGCCTGAATCTAGGGAAGTGCCGCCATCTTGTTAAAACCATATGTTGTCGAGATCACGAGCTTCAATCTCAGGCATCAATTAATCGGTTACTATGGGGCGATAACGGTCGGCATTGACGGTTACCTTCTCATCGGCATCATTTATGAAGAAATATGGACCGATAATTCCACCAAACCGTTGTTTTTTCTGGGTGAAATGGCAGCTCTTGAATCTTTTTTTACGTACCCATTGAGCCAGAAATGGGCTGAACAAAATTAGGCTTGAAAACGTCAAATCTTCTTGGAACTTTTCAAGAGTCCATAGTTCGGAGCAATGTCGCTTGGGTTGGTCAAGTTATTGCACAAACTGTATTTGGTACGCTTTTAATTTAAGATCTCGACGTAAAATCCGCCAAGTCCTTCCATACGTCAGTTCGAGTCGAATTGACTCTCCACGGTCTTCGTTTACACTCTCAGTTACGGCTGCTATATTTTCTTCACCGCGTGGTGTATGTGGTTTATTCGGTCGAATATTATAAAATACTGAGTACTGGGTCTCAAGATTAGTGATCGTGTTTCTAATAATACGCTCAGGAGGCCGATTATGTTGACCATAAGTTCAGCAAAGCGGCGAAACACACTCTTCACAGAACGGGAATTTTCGTAATAAAGTTGAACGATATATTGTATAAACGTTGTTCAGGAGTAAGTCTTTCCACGATGAAATGCCAAGCAATACTGAACAAAATTAACATGACAGCGTGACACGACTCGCGCGTGATCTGTCAAAAAAGTCTATTGAAAGGAAATGGGCTTCTTTTGAGCTAATACGAGTACAAGTCTGGCAACGCTTAATCGAATTCCCCAAGTTGCCCTCATTTCCTTCGGCAAATAACTTTTAATAGCTGTAATGAAAACAGGAAAAAGTCACAGGGAACTAAATCTGGTGAATGCGACGGCTAAGAGATGACTTACGTGTCATGTTAGACCAGAAAGGGTTGTGTGAAAACATATGAATTTTCTGCACGCAAATCCGGTCATTTACAACGAATTGCTTCACGTACACGCCTCATAACGGCCAAGTAGTATTCTTTTTTCACCGTTTGACTATGAAGGACGAGACAACCAAAGAAAATGTTGGGCGTAGCTTTAATTTGTGAAGGACTTGCCGCGGTTTTTTCGTTTCGGCTTATAAATCCACGTTTCGTCACTAGTAATGATGCGTTTGTTGAATATAGGGTCCTCAACTACTTTCTCAAGCTTTATTTTTGCAAACGATGCAGGTCTTTTGGTAGGAGTCTAGAATTAACGCGCTTCATATCCGAAACATTAACCAAAATATGTTGAACGATTCGCAGGAGTCAAAGTTTCAGTGAATTCCCGACTTTCACTAAATTCTATTTAATGCTACCTCGAATACTTGTGTTTGGAGACTCCCCAGTGCTTCCGTAGCCAATTAACATGTATGAACTCCACCGAAAAGCTATGTTTTACTAATTTTGTTACTCTTTCCTTGTGTAAAATAACAATACCACCTGGTTACAAGCCTTCGAAATATTTAAGCAGAAAATGCACCAATAACCAAATAAGTTTTTCCTGTTGACCCATAAAATGCTCCACATTTGCATCACAGATTCTTATCTGTAAGTCAAACAATGAAAAGTGACCGGTTGCCTGTTACGTTCGTTCGACATCCATGGCCTACCGTATAAAGTCTTCTAAAAGTTACTCCATTGTATGTTTGGCAACAGGCTGCAGCTTATGCTTGCCATCAATATAAGCTAAAGTTAGACAGACCATTTAGCCGACATCCACACGAGTATGTACGCTTAGGTAGGTGAGTGGTATCATACCGAGTGGAATAGGATCGCATATTTGAGTCTACCAAGTGGAGCTCTGCATGGCTCGATGTGCTGCTGTGCTGGCTGCAGTTGGTGCCACGGTTAATACGCAATGCATCTCAGGTGCCCACTTAAAACGTTCAAGTAGTGTTTGCTTTAATGTGAGTTGGAAATGTTGATATTGTGATTGGCAACACGCTGACGATTAGTAGAACAATGACGTAGGCGAAAAACAGCTGCGCTGCTTAAATTTTACTCACAAGTATATATTGTTATATGCTACTAGAGTAGCACGTAATCATAGAGGATTTCAGAATTTTTTTTCAACACATTTTTGGAAAATTAAATAAAACATGATCTAAACTGAAATTTTGCGCTTTATACATATCTGTTGAGTAGAGTCGGCAATGTACTCATGGTACTCAGAGAAGATAAATTTTAATTATTTAGAAAAAATTAGAACTGGATGGAAGTAGTTCGTCAGGAAAACTTTTCTAATAAAGGTGCATACAACTCATTAATTACGATCTTCAGATTCTAATCATCTCATACAAGGAGCATTCCAAAGTAAACAGGACTTTTTGAATCTCGATTGTCCAGTGAGAATTCCATGATATTTCATCGATTGGAAGTGAAGTTATTGCGTTTTAAGTGTCGGTATGTTTGTGTTATCGGTGCGAAAATGAGCTTCGAACAAAGAGCCAACATTAAATTTTGTTTTAAAATTTTTAAAACTTTTACCGAAACGTTTCAACCGATGAAACAAGTTTATGGCGATGATTGTCTATCCCGTAGCAAAGTGCACGAGTGGTTTCAATGTTTTCAAAGTGGTCGTTAGGTCATAAATGACGATCAACATGTGGGCCAATCAAAATCCGTGAACACTGGAAATTCCATCGAAACTGTGCGTGAATTCGTCAAAAATCAGCTGAAATCATCATTGAAATTCATGGAAATGGAATTGAACATCTCCAAAACATCGATTTATCACATTTTGACCGAACATTTGGGCTTACGAAAGGTATGTGCACGGTTTGTTCCGCACAAATTGACTGACGACCAAAAATTGTTCAGAATTCAACATTCGACGGACGCTCGTGACCGATTATTTGACCAAAATTCACATTTTAACCATTAACCACTCACCGTATTCACCTAATATGGCACCGTGCGACTTCTTCCTTTTCGGAAAAATGCATTTGCCCATGAAAGGAAATCGTTATGGCCTCTACGGCCATTCAAAAGGCCGGCATACTGGCGAACATACCGCCCAACGAGCTAAAACATAAACAAGCTAGACGAATCAATGGTGTAGAAGGACAACAGGAAAGATGCTGTTATTTTGCAAGGGAAATTATTCGTAAATCGCTAGTCCCGCTTCGTAAGTCATCTATATTTGTGTATATATATATGTACATTGTGACAAAAATTCGGAAATCGTAATTAAATTCCACGGATAAATGATATTTAAAAAAAAGTAATTGTGACTCTCCCCCACGTGGATCCGCTCCTGATCTAATACTATTTCAAAACAAGCTATGCTTATCTATGAATGGAGTATGAATGCTGATAAAAAATGAAACAATTTTTCGGTGAGTAGCTTAATAATTGGGTAGTCGTTTTAGTACCAGTTAATTTTCAGTCCGAAATTGTTTTTAGATTCTTTAATAAAGCCTTCAGCAATTGGTTTAAGTCTGTACTTTTTCGCACTAGTTTATTTTCAGTCTAAAAGTTATAGTTTTGAACTGGTATTTTTCGAATGAGTTTATCAGTTTCAAAATTATGGTGCAACGTAATACTTTGTGATTACTTTTATGTTTCACTGCACATCCCTATATATTAAATCTTGCCACGTTTTAACACAAATACCGTTAAATTCTATTTTACGATTATGGCGTAAACTTTTCGTCTCCAAATGCTACTCCAAGTGATTTTTATGTGCGAACTTTTCACCGTTAACATATAATGTGTTTGTATTTCAATTAATATCTTCTGCATATGAGTATCGCATTAGCCAACCTAGATTCCAAGTTGCCACCATATATAGGCGAGGGTAACTGCATTCCCGGCACGTAACAACAGTTTTCGGGGAAATGAGTTGCGTGTCAAGCGCTCAGTGGACTAATAACTTCCCTGTGATTGCGCAGCTGGCAATATTACCGAAACACACACAAACGCTTGGGTAGCTTCATGCACAATGCCAGCCATCGGACGGGTGGTGCGTGGCGTATGAGTAATGCTTCATTAGTAGCTCTTACTGAAACACTAATAGATATGTTTGTACATATATATTTATGTGCATAAATCACGGCACTTAGTGCACTAATTACAAGTGTATCAGTGGTACGCGCACTTTCGACACTCAGCTGCTTGCCACAGCCAGTGGTGCTGTTGTGTGGCGGCGGCGGCAGCATCAAACCAGTTTCAATAGCATTTCTATGCGCAGACATCGGCGGCCTCTCACTTCAGGTGCTACGCAACTGCAGTTATTGTCACGGCGAAGCGTAACGCCTCACGTCGCACTGTTGTTACGGCATTGCGTAAACGCTGCGGACGCAACTGGCGGTGGACAATGGCCAACTGTGTTCATCATCAGTTGCAATCGTTCGTATTGTGCTTGTGCATTATTCCATTTGCTTTTATGAAATTTTGATTATTTCTGTTTTTCTTGGCGCTTTCAAACAGAAATTTCCCGTTTTATTCAATTGCTTTCTTTAATGTTATTTTACGACTTGTGCTGCGCCACATGCAACGCGCTTTTTGCGGCTTCAGTGGTCAGTGGCTGCGTTGTTGTTGCGCGTTTCTTTGATATTTACTATTGTGAATGTTTGTTTTTTTTGGTTTTCGTATTATTTTATGAAAGTATGATGTTTACTTTTAGCCAAGTGTTGCTTCATACCAACATATACCATACATTGTGACAAAAAGGTACCAGGAAATTGTAAATCAAACGAAACATATTTAATTATTCAACAATGTTTATCCCCCACCAGATGTTTTAGATTATGTCAATGATTTTTCCAGTCCCTGAAACACTTCTCACAAGTGGCCTTCAGTTCCTTCATCGAATTTTGTATTATCTCCTCGATCAACTGATTTCAGTTTGGGGAATTAGAAAAAGTCATACGGATCCAAATCTGGTGAATACGATGATTGATCGATGGTATTAATATTTTTTTTGGTTTTAAACTCGGTCAAAATCGTACTCTTTTTGGAAAAAAATTCAGCATTATCGGGACGAGTCGAGCAAGAAGGCGTTTCATAGTCAAAACTTCCACCAAAAACATTCGCACGGACTCGCAGGAAATGTCGAAACTCTTTTGCCATTTGTCAAGCACCATATCCTTTACTTTTTTAATATTTTCACCAGTTGAAAAGCGAAAGCCGTTCCGAACGAGGCATGTCTGCAACGATCTCTCGACCGTCTTCTAAGGCTTTGTATCACTCATTGGCTTGTATTTTTGAATCACCGTAAGCCTTTTCCAACATTAACAACGATTTCGCACTCGAAATTTGGTTAGAAATACAAAATTTTAGACCAATTCTTTGTTCGGCATTTTTATCCATTGTAAAAATCGCAACGGGCTACTGAGGTGTACCGACTTAAGGAGCTGCTATAAACAAACTGCTTGAAAGATCGCGCTCATATTTGGCATAGTAATTAAGAACAGACCTACCAACTTAGCAAAATACATTTTTTAAAATATCATTTACCCGCGGAATTTAAATTTTAATTTCCGTGTACCTTTTTGTCACAACGTATACCATATTTGATTTCGTATACTCGCGTTTAAATAAGCTAAAAAATGCCAGTTATGGCTATAAAAAATTCAAAACTCTCTACAGCTTCGAACTTGTATAGAAAATGGTTAGGGAAAATACTAAAATTTTCCGAAGATGATTTCCATACCATTACGAAAGTAAAGTTATGTAATTATGTTCGAAAAAAATAAAAGTACTAATTTACATACACCTACACTTTCAGATTTTCCTAAACTACTAAGGTTTTTCTTTTTGATCCATGCTGCAAATTCTTGACCAGATTTGATGAGTCCACGTGCTCGAGCCTTTCCTTTTTTTTTTGCAAACTTCCGCCAATTCTAAACTCACACGTGAAATTTTATTTTTATTTTATCTTACCAACAAAAATCAGGCCACTAGCCGCTATCACATTCAATACTTTCAGATCTAAAGACTCTACATCCAATCGAAATGCCTTATCCAGCGTTATATCTGAGTTCAAAATGGTCTAAATTGAACTAGTTAATGTTAACATAAAGTTTGTGGAATTTATCGTGCCACCTTCGGTTCTGGGTTATAAGTTCTTTCCAGAAATCTCCTACGTGGATTTCAAGAAAGGCCTTTGCTTCTTAATTTTCTACAAAGTTCCATCACTTTTTCTTGAGTATGGATCTAAGTTATATTGCAAGGCTGACCAATGTTTTTTGTTATTGGTCCTTTATGTTTGGAGTTTTTAAGCTATACTGACTATATTCTTAAATATAACGATGATTTACGCCCAGGCCCTGATGGAAGATAGGAAGGTTAACTAGATATTCACTGTGCCCCAAAGCTTGGAAAATGCCAGTGAAAAGGGGATCGACACTCACCACCTCTTTGTTGATTTTAAGGCTGGATTTAAAGCAGAATCGAGAAGAACCTTTCCGAGCCGTTAGATATCAAATTCGGTTTTAGGCAGAGTCACTCCCTATAGTGTGATATGTTCAATCTATTACTGGAGAAAATAATATGAGCTGCAGTGAGTGTACATGCCCTGGCGTACTTAAATGACGTTTATATAATTGGCCTCAACAACTGCGCCGTCAGTTCTGTTTTTCTCAGACTGGATAAGGGAGCGAAGCGTATGTGCCTGGTTGGGACTGAAAACAAGATGAAATAACTCCTTACTTCATATAAACAATGATCACATTCGCGACTCTGTTCCGATCCTCCCCTCTATCTTGGCACCATCAATAACACCAACCATTATTCCAGCCTTGAAACCAAAACAGAATCAGTTTGATAATTTTGACTGTGTAGGCAATTGAAAAGTAAAATGATCTCTCAATGAACAAATACCAAATTTTAGTTTTCGAGAGAAAGGTTTTGCAGAAGATTGCTGGACTTTTAGCGGTATGATAAGTTGTACAAGATATACGACGACCAACCATTTATTCGAAAGTGCTTCGTGTGCGAACTGCTGTTTTTCATTCGGCTCATTTTGAAAATCCCATGCAGTTGACTGCTATTTACTTTGGGGCTCATACGTATAAATCCACGATTCGTCATCCGTCACGTTGTCATAGACATGTTTCGAAGCACCGTTATCGTGTTTTTTAACATTTTTTTTCTACCAATCTACACGAGCCTTTTTTGACGCTCGATAAATTCACGTCGATAGTTTTAAAAAAAACTCGCGCGACAATGTTCCCGATTGGATTCCATTGGACATTTTATGTTTTGAATACTTTAAGTTACTGTAAACAGCATAAATAGCGCTCGTGTGTCAAAACATTCTGAGTATGAACAAGTATAATATCAAAAGTGTAAAATTTTACGTTAATGTTGTGAGTTGCCATATGCAATCTACATACTCTAGATTTAATAGAAATCAATTAAGCTCCACTTCTCTGGTAGCTATGATTAAGCTCCGTTTTCTTGCTTTAAAAAATGGCCTACGAATGCAATAACGAAACTAAACGTAAAATTCAGAAAAAGAGAATATGAAGGAATATGAATATGATCTATTAAAATATAAAGCAATGAGGCAGAAGAATTTGAGTTATCGCATTTGGCTCCTATTCTAACTTTTCTTGTTCGGTTTTAAATGAAAATTTTCGCAGAGCAGCGTTGATATAGCATCTATTTTTTACTTTTATTTTTTGTTTGTTTATATGATTGTTAACTCTACTTTTTTCTATATTTCCTTAATATTATTTCCATTTATGTTTTTTGACAAATAAAATAATGGCAATCCTGTTTTATTCGCGCATTATGTCTATCATTCAGTGCGTCTAAATCCCGTACAAAAGCCAGCTTATCTCTAATCCGCTTTTAAATGGCAGCAATAAATATTTGTGGCATAAATTTGCATTATTTCCGCAGTTGGGGGCAAACGAAACCGGCTCGTCATCTTCAACCAACCGTTAGTACTTAGTGTATTTTGACGGATAGTTGTAGATTTTGCACCAAATGAACAACAAATATACAATACAAACATTTTTATTGTCTACCACACACACACCAATGCAAAAACAGAATGCTCATAAATCTTTGCAATACAGACTCATCCATCAACCAGAATAAACAGCATAAATAAAATGCCACTTTTCCCATAACGAGACAATACACACACATAATTATCATCGCATTATGCGATTATTTGCATAGACGAAAATGCCACAAACAATCGCGGCACACATCGCACGCTGTCCATCAAAGCGTTGTCGTCGACAAAATCAAATTTGAAATTTTACAAATTCGATTATTTGCGGAAATGCAAGCACCTGCCAAAAAATCCGCCTAAACCAATCAATTGACGTGTGAAAATGCAGCAATGAATGAAATGAGCAAAAAAGAAACGGCGAAATTTACACGCTTATTGAATTTCATGGTATTTGTTGAGCGTTTAGCCCCGAAAAATGTCGTGTATCGCCGTTAATTCCATGCAAAATGCAAATATGCGAACGTGTACTCTTGTATACGCGTGCATTCATATGCACATTAGGGTAATAAGGTAAAACATTATTTATTTTATTTATTTGAATGTCGACTTGTTGCAGAAACTGTGTTAAAGTACGTGAGAGACAACTCTAAGGGTGTATTCTAGACTAGCACCCCGAATTGCTAGTATTGCTTCGCACTTGATAAAAAATCTTTTGTTATTTTTACCATCTACATTTATACCATTTCTTTACACATATTTCAAGATAATAAATTCTAATAAATTTATGGACCCTGGACTAGAGTGAGCAAAAGACCGCGTTCTCGTTATAACGATTTCCTTACTTCTGGTCATTTGAATTGAAATAATGACAGATTTGTCGAATACTCGTACTACAAGGTTAGGTTAGGTTACTACGAACGTCATTATCATATATAGTTGAATTTTTATAGATGAAATTGCGACTACTCAAAAAAAAAGAGCAGTAATGAAAGTAAGTTGTAATTTGAAAAAAAAAAAACATTTTTGGGATATAGACATTTGTAATATCTAAACAAATTCAAATATCAAAGGAAAATTTTAGATTTTTTCCCTATTGTGTAGCAATACTTGATAATTGTTACGAAGTGTTAACAAGGGTTATTTTCGGTGAAAATAATTATCGATGAGGGTTTAAGTAGCCCTTGTTAACTCTATGTACCCTAGTCTTTTCTCACTTAATTTGAGCAGACAATGAAACAACCTTAATCGATATTTATTTTCAACGAAAATATCGTCTTATCGCCTATTCATGATTTTCCTAGATCTTAAATGGATGTTTTTGCCCAAAATACGGCTTTCTTTGCTATTTACCGAATTGAACGGCTTTATACTAATATGGGAAAAAGTGGTAATAAGGTATATTTTCAGCTATATTTTAGGATTTTTTTTTTTACAAAAATGTTGAAAAATATCGGAGTTATGTGCAGTCTTCGAAGGTGCCAAAAAAAAAGTACCCCAACTGCTGGCTTGAATTCAAAAAGTTTGTTAAACTTAAAGATATTTACTATACAATGACCTACGATCTTTGAAAAATATTAAAAATTAACAAAATGGCGTAAGTTTGAAAAAAAAAAATCGTTTTTTTAGGTAAAAAATTGTCGTTTTTTTAATGCCAAATTGACAATTTTCAACCAATCAAAAAGATCGTAGGTCATTGTATAGTAAATGTATTCAACAATACTCAGTTTTAATTTGAAGTCGATCGATTTCTCGTTGAGTTATGATGTCAGCAATTTTAAAAAATGTCGTTTCGAGAAAAAAGCGAATCTTTGTCAAGATATTCGGCCGTTTGATCGTCTGTTTCCCGGTCGTAAGCATAGATTAAAGACTCATCGCCAGTAAAAATTCAAGATGTCCTGATAGTCGGAAAGTACTGTTTTCACAGACATTAACGCGAGACTGTTTATCGACAAATTGAGTGATTTTGGAACCAATCGTGCTTTCACTTTTATTAGACCCAAATGTTCTTTCAATGATCTTCCGATATTACCACGATGCTTGTAAGATCTCTGACGGTTAATCGTCAATTCTCAACTAAAAATTACTTTTTTATTGACGTGTTGATCATCAGTTGAGGTTGATGGCCGTCCTGGGCGATTGATCGTCTGTTTCTGGATCATCCGCAGTAATAATACGTTTAATGACGTCCTGGTAGTTGGAAAGCATTGTTTCACAGACGTAAACGCAACGCTATTTTTTGAAAAAATTGAGTGATTTTGAAACCAATCGTGCTTTCACTTTTTTTAGGCGCAAATGATCTTTCAAAATGGTTGTCACTGATCCTTACGATATTCCATTGATGCAAAAGCACTTGCTCGCTAAAAACAACTATCACCGAAGGACGTTTGGGTACCAGAAATTTTATTACGCACACAAAATTTCATGGATCTTTTATGTTGAATAATTTCATTCATGGTAAAAATTGTTGAACACATTTCATATACTTCATAAAGACAAAAGTATACCAAAGACTAATGATTATTTTGGTGTGACAGTTGGCACAGATGTGCCTTTATACAATGTGACCTTGCGGAAAACTCTTTTATTTTATTTTTTAAGTACCACCCTAATGCATGTCCATGCATACGTTAACTTAGATTCAATAGATATGTGGTACGTTTGGCAAAGAGCTATCGAAATGTTGTCGGCAAATTTGGTCAGTTTAATTGCAATTTATTTAGGCTGTCATCGCCAAATTTATTCGGAACACTCACTTCGAAGCGCTCAAGTACTTTCCTATGTTTAGGTGATTATAAAATTTAGTATTGTGACAATTGTAGTTGCTGTTATTGAAACTTGATATAATAAGGATAATACAAGTTGATATATCTCCTTAAATTTCAGATTTTCGAGAAATATGTCTGTTTTATACGATTGATTTACCTATTGAGACCATAAGAAAAGACAGACGTAGACTTTCGGGCAACTGAAAACTTTAATGGATCGTTAGAAGTTAGAATAAGTTCGGTTTGGACATTTTTTAGTTTCATTTCCATTTACTTCGCTGCCCATGTGTTCGGTGGCTTACCCAAGTGCTAGGCCAACATTTGAACTGATTTACTTTAATAGGTGAAATCTAGGCGAAACTTAAGCATATCTCTAACAAACATTTATAACTGTGACTTTTATTTCCGTTGGCATTTGAAAGTACTTGAATTCTTTAGCTAATATGGTCTCAAAAAGTGTTGTCTACAAGTATTTTTTAATAAATTGTTCAGGTTGTTAATTCTCACACTTGTCACTTTTGGTTATTTAATACGATCCACGCAAATAACCGATAAATAATTAAAATCTCAAGTGACGAATTTGCAGCTGCCGCCTTGTGGCAAGCCACTGCAGCGATATCGGGCTGCATTGCAACGGCATCACATTGCATGGCGTCGACACTCTCAAGACGAAAATTCCTCCAAAGTGTGTGCGGCGATGGTTGCGCATGCGCAGTGCTGGTTTTAGTAGCGTGCCATTTCGGGGTTTGTGTTTGTTTCTGTTGGGTTTGGTTTCATTTTCATGATATGCTTCATTGCTGTAAACAATATACTAAACGTACATATATTATATAGATTAAATCGTTTTTTTATAGGATTTTCAAAGACATATGTATGTATATAAATACTAGAAATTATTGCGAATTTTGTTTTTTTTTTTATATTTATTTGTTGTATTAAGGGGGTCATCCCGTTTAAGCACTTCAAAAATCAATTTTTGTTCCATAAATCAAATCTAAGGATTTCATAGAACGTGCTGGCAAAGTATTTTTCCGAAATTTAATGTAGTGGGAAAGCTACAGGGGTGAGTAAAGTAAGTCATTCAGAGCGCGTGACCGATTCACAATTTTCAATATGTTTTTCTCGATACAAAGTTTTTACACTAGCGTCCATGATTTTTCAAAAGCGTTTTCATCGCTTGCTTGTGTCTATAGTCCGGAACTAGGACTTCTGATAAATTTTGAAATTTCCTTTCAGAAACGTAAAGTGACTGCATCTGTAGACGTTTATGCCAAAATCATCTTTCAGCTATATAATGAAATTCGATATCTCAATTTCGGACATTAATGTTGAGTGTCCAGAGTTGCTGTTTTATTTTTGTGAGATTAGAGTTCAAACGCAATGTGTGGAGTTAGCAATCTTCGAACCAATGAGGAGTTTAAAAGGTTAAGCCAAAGAAGATTGTAAAAAATGGATGTTTCATCAGAGTAGAATATAGTTTTAAATTCGTTG
This sequence comes from Bactrocera dorsalis, assembly GCF_023373825.1. NCBI lineage: Eukaryota > Metazoa > Arthropoda > Insecta > Diptera > Tephritidae > Bactrocera > Bactrocera dorsalis. The sequence continues at coordinate 41,597,824 of NC_064304.1, read as the reverse complement.
TGAAAAAAATATATAAACTTGTCCAAATTGTTCAATATCCAATGCGTATTAAGACTAAGACCATGTCTTATATAATGTACATATCAGATAGCCTAAACTCCTAAAATCACCGTCAAAACGCTCTTGAGAAAGCTGTTTATGACGATGGAACCAGTACCGATATTTTGTATCGAAATGTCAAAAGTGTCAACGTATATATGTATAATCAAATAGATACTTAGTAAAGTCTGAGAGACAGAAATGCAGTAGTTTTATCATTGTGAGAGCAATGCTCATTCATATGCATCATAATGCATTTTCTTTCAAGGCATATCGATTAATCGACGATTTTTGTTGTAAACAAATATATCCAATAATTTAGTTTGACCAGCTGGAGTTATCATTCTCTTTTATTTCAATCTGCCAATGAAGTCTCAGAAATTAAATTTGTGAACAATTTTTTCGTAGTTGTTGTTTATTTCAATATCAACCAGCCTTTAGCGATTTGCTTACCTCCGAACTCAAAAACTAACAAATACAATTGACATAATAGTAGGCATATAACAAATTTTGACGAAAACTTTGGCATACCACCACGTGGTGGCAAATATTGTACAAGTAATGAATATCACTTTTTTAGGTGATTTCCGCGCAAAAGTGGATTTCTAAAAAAAGTCAAAATTTTTTTAAATATTTTTATTTTGAGGAAAAATTAGTTTGGGGTGGGTGGGGCACTTCCCTTAGGTCCATTAAAAGGCGTTTGGAATAATAGGAAGATTATTAGTTAAATAAATATCTATTATTATGAAGAAAACGTGTAAAGTGTACAAAACTTTTTTTGTTTTTTTCAGCAGTTCTGATAAAAAAGTAATTTCGTTTTGCGCGAAAACTTTTTTGCAATTTCGCAAAAAAAAAATAATAATGGGGTTCATACTTTTTTATTCTCTATTCGACTATGGTATGCCGTTTTTCGTATTTGCAAAAATTGTAAAAAGTTATATGCCTACATAATAGTTTATGTAGAATAAATCAAAAATGCTTCGTAAAGCTGTTTTCGACGTCTAAACTGAGCCTCCCTTCAAAAAAACAGTTAACAAGCTCAGCGCTTCATTTACATAAAATTTTTCACATTGTTTAATTGATTGCATTATTAAAGAATATAAGAAGACTAGCGATAAAAAAGTCAACACAACTCGCAAAGGCAAAGCAGCCAAGAAATGTCAATTGTACGGCGAAAATTAATTAATTCGGTTTCCCATGGCGTCAATAATTAGTAATCACATTCATTCGTATTACAGCAAACACTTGTTGCAACCGCAAGTGTTGCCATAGCAAAAAGAAATGCAAGTGTCATGCTCTAGGTGGCTTAACTTTTTTTGCTTGGCGCACATAACTATTCATATACCTTTTCAAACCCTTCTACATACACATACTCCCAGCTTTACAGCTCATCTTTCTCTTCCTTCAGCTGTTAAGTGTAAATAAACTATAATTGAGTGTGATGAATTGCATATTTTACAACTATGTAATGCCAACAAAAACAGTACCCACCGAGCCCCTTCTACAATATTCGAGATTTGTTTTTCATTTATGTACATAGATATGTATGCCAAATATGCATCTAATAGTGGTTATGGTTTTTTTCGAAGTAGTTGAACTTCAGTTAAGAGAGGAGATGATTACCTTGATATAATTTTTTGACAAATGAGCTTATGAAACTGACTTATAATTGCCTTTTCCCTATGTTCTGTATAATGCTGGTGTAAGACAAACGGAGGGATCTACAAGGCTTACCGGGCTATACCAGTGTAACGCATGAAAAATTAACCGATTTTCGTGAATTTTTTTAAAAGAAAGTACTGGATTGGATGTTTCGAACTCCTTTGAACGTAATAAGGTATATTTTCAGCTATATTTTAAGATTTTTTTTTTACAAAAATGTTGAAAAATAACCGAGTTATGTGCTGTCTTCGAAGGTGTCAAAAAAAAAGTACCCAACTGCTGGCATGACTGCGGCCGAATGAATAGCTGTAATAAAAAAATTTTAAAAGTTTATTAAACTTAAAGATATTTCCTATACAATGACCTACGATCTTTGAAAAATATTAAAAATTAACAAAATGACGTGAGTTTGAAAAAAAAATCTTTTTTTTTTGGTAAAAAATTGTCGATATTTTAATGCCAAATTGACAAAAGATCGTAGGTCATAGTAAATGTATTCAACAATACTCAGTTTTAATTTGAAGTTGATCGTTTAATTTCTCGTTGAGTTATGATGTCAGCAATTTAGAAAAATTTCGTTTCGAGAAAAACGCGTTTAAAGTTTCATTTATATACAATATGTTTGTATCTCCGAGCGGTCGCTCTTTAGAACGCTGCCATCTGAAACTATTCAAGCAAGGTCGATTTCACAGAATGGAACTTTTGGAAATATAAACTATCGAAAAAGCAAAAAAAAAGCTCGTATAGCTCTTAAGCTACTGTCAAATGGCTATTGAAAAATATGGCAACTTTTTTAATGTCAAAATTACATTCAAAGACTTAAAATTAACTAGAGATGTGCGGCAAGTATCACAAAAAATGGATACTTTTGAAACACATTTTCTGATTTAGAAGATCGAGAGCTCACCGTTCAGGTGGTTTTCTATACAGAACAGATCTATTAAGATTTGGGAGAGCAAATTTAATATTTAGGAATATTCCTGTGCTATTTGGATTTTACTGATTTGGCGTATAACCGCTTAAAGGATTTTGTCCGAATTCGACAAACTCAGCCACATCCATGCTTTTTCTAATTTTGGGTTGCTAAAACAGAAAAAAATAGGAAAGAATTCGTAACACGTATCATTTTTGGTGTTGCAGTCGATGGTTGTGGAGATCAAACCATCACCGTTAACTAAAATGTAAAAAATAACTGTAGGTAATGAAGAGTTTTTTTTACTCAAACTCGTAATCAGAAAATCTCAAATATCCCATAAACCTCTTAGTACATGAGTCGCAAATTTTTCCTTCAGATTTGAGTCCTATGTGAACTTTACGGTTGTACGCAATGCCAACGAATTTAAAGATATTTCAGCAGAGTTCAACTTTACACCAACTAGGGCGTTCGCCATGGACAGGGGCAGGTGGTAATCACCTGGCGCTATGTCCGGGCTGTATTGTGGATGCGATAAAACCTCCCATCCGAGCTCCCATAGTTTCTAACGAAGTGTGTGGTCTGGCGTTGTCTTAGTGGAACACTACATCCTTCCTGTTGGCCAATTTTGGACGTTTCTAGTCTATCGCCAGCTTCAAGCGCTCCAGTTGTTCGTAGTACTCGTAGATGGTAGAATTAAGCGTCTGGCCATATGGGAGCAGCTCATAGTGGATAATTCCCTTCCAATCCCACTAAACACAAAACCTTCCTGGCCGTCAATCCCGGCTTGGCCACTGTTTGGGACGATTCACCGGCCTTCGAACACTAACGTTTTCGCTTGATATTGTCGTATGTGATCCATTTATCCTCGCCAGTCACCATCCGCTTCAAAAATGGGTCGAGTTCGTTCCGTTTCAGCAGCATATCGCAGGCATTGATTTGGTCCAGAAGTTTTTTTTGCGTAAAATCATGCGGCACCTAAACATCAAGATTTTTGGTGTATCTGCCTTCTGCAGATGGTTTAAAATGGTTTGATGACTAACTTCCATCTTCTGGGCGATATCACGAGATGCCACATGCCGGTCTAACACGATATTTTCCATGATTTGATCGGTATTCATCGTCACAGGTCTTCCGCCGGGTGGCTTATCCATGGTGTCGTTTTCATCCGCTCTCTCAAAAAAACATTAATCTCACGGAACGTTGCACTAGCGGATTTGCCGCTGAAGGAAAACTTTAAAATAGCGCGAATTTCGACGTTCCATGTTTACACGTCTAGAACTGTTGAACGCAATATCCAAACTAATTTTACAAAGCGTCATTTTGTAGGTTATGTCAAGACCTTTCAAAGATGTATAGTATTGCCCGATACGAGCTCTGTAGCGCTTTATACATAGCAGAGAAATTCAAAAGACAAAAAGACGGAAGGGAGATGGGAGATATTTGACAACCTCATATACTTCCGATAAACAATTAAGGATAGGTCATGATAACTGTTATTTTTTCGGAACCTGTAGGTGTATTCAGAGCATTATGTTGTGAGACTTCGCGCCGATTTAGTTTAAAATATTATATTTAAATTTTCATCAAAAACATTATTATCTTGATTGTCTTCACAGTTTGCACAGCGAGCCAACCTAAAGCGAATATAAATTACCGTTATTTACTCTTCCCAAATCTGCAACACAAGCCATAGCCCAATATACACATGCATAGATATGGCTGTAACACAAATTGCTCTGCAATCAAGGAGTTTAGCGCTTTAAGCGAAGTTCAAAATTGTACATTTACATTCGTGTTTAGGCACTAAAGCGCATATAACAGTAAAAATTGCCTTGCAACTCAACTCGTATGTTTATACGTATGTAAAGGTGGAGTTACTTTGAACAAGAGCAATTTAGGTACCCACTTCACATCTATAATTTTGCTTTTTTTATAGGAGTATTAAACGTATATAACCACGATTTAGGGTGGTTCTATTGGAATGATGGTTTCTTTAGCATCCAACAAAGAAAACCTTTCAAAAAGTCATATAAAACTATCTACGCTAGTCAAATACTTCATAGTACCTTTGCGATTTTTTTTCAAAGGAACATATTTATCTGGCGCTCTATCTAATATCAGAGGAAAACCCGTTTGTAGTATTCGAGAAAATAAAACTGCGCTATTATTCCGATGTAACATCGCTACAACTCCAACATATATTTTTAAACCGGCAGTGTATGGTCTTCTAGCTAAGTAATGAAGTAAACTCAGTTGGTCTATAGATCTATGCCTTCCAATGACCCCTTGTCATTCATTATGAATATATTTTCCACACTGAAAATGTGTTTTTATGTTCTGTTCTTCTACTCACCTCGATATTATTCTAAAATTTGTCTAATTATTTTGTTTTCGTATTGATTGTCCCGTCGAGTTGTAACTAGAAATCTGTATTAAGGTCTTTATTTTGAAGGAATGTGTGAAGAAGTAAGCAGTCAGCGTACGGGCCGTACCTGTATATATTTCTAAAACTGTAGCAGCGTCATTATTTTCGGCGATCTAACACTTTAGTTGAAAAACTTCTTAATCTTGATTATTTCATCGGCCTTAACAAAAAATACAAATAAAAAAACTTAGCTTAATCGAGTTTTCAGGCACTGCTCCAGGAAAATCAACCATCAAGTATTGGTATGCTAAGTTGTTACCGACAAAAACTTGAAAAAAAGTCCATAAAATAATTTTGGATGAACGTAAAGTGAAGTTGTTCGAGATAATAGATACCATAAAGCTATCTATTAAACATGTACATCATATCATTCATGAATATTTGGGTAAGAGAAAGCTCTGTACAAAGTGGGTACTGCACGAGCTCACTTTTGACCAAAAACAATGATGAGTTAATGATTCGAAGCAGTATTTGAATATGATCAAACGTAATAAACCCGATTTTTTCGTCGATATATGGCAATAGATGAAAAAACGCTCCATCAAGTGAACTGCACAGAATGAAACCGTTCCAAAGCCTGGCAAAACGCAGCAGTCGACTGACAAAATTATGGCGTCTGTATATTGGAATGCGCCTGGAATAATTTTTATTTATTATCTTGAAAAGGAAAGGCCATCAACAGCGACTATTACAAAAACTATAGTTTGTGGGAAGAAAACGTCGCATTTGAAAAAAAAAACTGCTGTTTCACCAAGACAATGCACCGTCTCACAAGTCAGTGAAAACTATGGCAAAAATCCATGAAATGAGCTTTGAGTGGCTTTCTCATCCACCATATTTTCCAGTTCTGGTCCCCAGTTATTAATTCCTGTTCTCAGATCTCAAAAAATGCTCGCTGGGAAGAAAATTTCGGCGAATGTAGAGGTGATCGCCGAACCTGAGGCCTATGTTGAAGCGAAAGACAAATCGTACAACAAAAATGGTATCGGAAAGTTGGAAGGTCGCTATAATCAGTGTGTTACCAATAAAGGGAACATGTTGTATAAAAAATACGAATTTTGTAATAAAAATATTTTCAATTGACCTGTTATCTTTCATATAACGATATTATGGCTGTGCCTGGATTTATTTCTTAATTGTGACTTTGGTATATACAATTTTTTGTTGAAGAACTTTTTTATGCCGAATTCGACTTTGTTGCAAGTTTCCTTGATGTTATTGTCGTCGACTGGTTCTATAAAATTATTATTTCTTGCCCATCTCTTTAATACTATGATCTTAAAAAAGCTTAAAATTCTTAATTGTTCCCCAAAAACAATTGCTTTGGAGTTTCCTTTATTGATTTTAATTGTTAAATTTGCAAAATTGAATACTACGAGCTTAAGCCGCACCCAAATCATTGTTTTATACCAAACAAAAGTAAGCGGATTTGTTTACCATATTTTCATTTTCTGATTAGTTCACGCCTCATTATATAACACATCAGCGAGGTCATCTCATTACCTCGATCAACACCGCTGGTGGCGCTTCCTGAAATCATTGCCTGCACTCTTTTCCAAATCAATCAACTGTAATTTTTATTGCTCACTTCAGCTGCTGGCATCTTGGCTGCCAATTTAGATTTGTAGCATATGAAATTAGAAAATTATGGCATCACACAAACACCAGAGTTGTTGTTGTTGCTGTACGGGCTGCTTGTACTACCTGAGCAATTACATTTTCACGCGCCTCACACGTTTACTTGTGTCTTTTCCTGGTTGAAATGTGAAGCTAAGCAGTGGAAGAAACTCCTCTGTGTTGTTGTTGTTGTTGTTGATATGGTTTTTGTCTGTTGCTTCTGTGTGTGCATTACGCCTTTGTCAGGCACATTCACTTTTTGCGAAATTTTACTGGATCATTTTCGTTGTTGCTGGTTTTATTGTTTTTGTTACTTATACTCTACATTTCTGTTCGCGCTCTCGTTACATTTTCAATTTTCACAATTTTTTTTCAAGTTTTTGCTTTGAAAGTGCTTATGCCTATGTGTTGTTGCTTTTGAAATCAGCTGGACCTCGGCACCCAGTGCACTGCCTAGTCCAACTTTTAATCCATTACTAACGCTCTCCTACACTGCATTGTGTTTGTATGGACATATGTATGTGCATATGTGTATTGTTGTACGTGCTTTTGGGGTACGATGTCATTGCGGGCCGGCGGTTGGACATCAATGACTCCAGATCATATTATTCCAAGCTGATTATTGTTTTTGTTGCACATTATGAAAACACTTTGTCGCTGGCGGAGACTATTGCAGTTTTGTAATCCTACGCCATTACACAATTACTTTGTGTTAATACGTGTATTTGTAAGCCATTTGATCCGAACTTATCCGCTTATTAAAGAAAGAAAATATCTTTGGGGGGGGAAAGGGTTGTGAGTGGATAACTGGGTCAGAGGGCTAATATGCCGTGCCACACGGCGTGAAACAATTTCCTGGTTATAGAGTTTCGCTGTTGACTAATGTTACAGTGTGACCTAATTATGGACATTTAATTGTTTCACCCACGCGAAGTGAGCAAAAAAGAAGGGAATTTGGTATCATTATTTTTTTGAATTACATGAAATATTACTTTTTCCACTCGTAGTTAAGGGATCATAGATATTCCTTGACATATTAAGAAATTGGGACCTGTTTCTAAAAAAAAAGGTGCTTAGACTTAGAACTGACGATTGGTTTAATAAATAAATAATAAAGACATTGAGCTATGCTAAGTGCGAGGTGTGTCACTGATTAAGTGAAAATCTTTTTTATTAAGGGTTTCAGAGGCCACTTTACAGATGTTTTGGAAAACTTAACGTTATGGGTCTACATAGGGGCTTTTGCTTTGTTGAAATAGCACTTTCGTTTTATTCATATTGGGAAATTTTTGTGATTTCCTCCTTCTAATGATTCATTAAGCAGGTAAGAATCGTTGTTGATAAAATATTACTTCTCAAGATTGCTGGTTAAAATTTGTCATAATTTTTTTTTGTTTTTTTTTTTTTTTATTGGTAACAGTTTCTTGGCACACTGCGAAACCATCACCTTATCTCGAATGTTTTTTTTGTTTCCGAAAAACTTCAGAAACCATTTAGTAAAGCTTCTGGAGCTCCAAAATTGCAATATTTTGCTGAGATTAATAAAATTTTAATAAATCTTCGGTTATAGAGGGACGTTGCTTCGTCGAAAATATTCGAATATCAATAAAATCAGTTATCACGACATACTTTTTAAACACAAGACACTTTAAACACAACTCAAGCTTGTATAAGTACTTTCATCTATAGTAAGTATATCAGGTGGGCCGAAAAGACCGTAAGTTAACATAGAGTTTTTTGTTTTTGATAAAATTTGATTTGATTACTTAATAATGATGATGACGATACAATAATTATTGCGTTCATAAAATTATCCAGTACCATTTTTATAATATAATAGCCTTAAGGCTCAATATAAACTTCAAAGTTTATTCCGCTGATATACTTGATATACTCTTGAACTCCGGTGTGAAATGATAGAGCCATGTTTCAGCCATTGTCATACTTGTAAATATTAACACACGAAATTCTTTTTAACCATAAGTTGCTCCACCCAAAATGCTATATGTCATTAACTAATTGTACAGCAGCTGTAATACGTAACTTTTAAAGGTAGGGACTGACAAAAAATTATGGATTTAATATTAGTAGTAACATCTATGTATCAGCCGACTACTCCTCTTGGACTTAGCAGCTAAACTCCATCTGGTATCGCAAAGGACCAAACTGGTCTAGGCGTAGCTTAATGGTCTACCAGATTAACCTAACCTATGTATCAGCCTACGGTCTTCTCAACCCAATTTTGCCTTAGAGGCCTAGCCTTAACTAGAATACTAAAAAATCCAACTGTCTTGAAAGCACTTTAATTAATGTTTGGTATATTATTTTAATTAATTACACGAGACCTATTGTCCAATATTTTAACCGATTAATGACAACACAAACGTCATTCTTATCATTAAGTTTAACGTGTCCGGCTCAACTATTGTATTTTGAGATTCTAGAGAAAACATAACCCGCAAGTGTGAGCCGGTTGTGGATATTACACAGTATATCTACAAATATAGAGTAAAGAAGACATACAGAGGTGATGAACCTCTTTACATACATATATATCATATAATATATGTATATACGTACATATGTCATGTGCATTAATTTTAGTTATTATTTCTGAATATCATAGAAACAAATTGTCACGTACAACTGCTACTTTATTTTGCTTAGAAAAAGCCTTGACATGCCCAATGATCATCCAACGCGCCTTTATGATTTTATTTACACAGAATCGTGATTGTATTCTAACCATAAAAGTTCAAAGGTTTGACCTTTAGAGTCCAAACCAGCACACACGGGGTCAAGTGACTAGGTACTTAAGTCGATACTAGCAGAATTTGCATATGCATTGATATGATAAATACATATGTATATTGATATATATGCGTGTTCAAATATATTTAAAATATCACGAACCCTGCCGAGTTGTCACGCCACATTTTTTTGTCCTATTTTCGGCGAATGTCTCGCAGCGTAGTGTAGGCGTTGCTCACGCGTTCCCTGGGAACCATTTAAACTAGAAATGTGTAGGCTAAACAGTGCAAAGCTTTGTATTAAGTAGCGTGAGTCACACTTACAATCTATTTTGTTTAGTTTAGACTTTGTTGTTGTTTAGCTCTACATTGCTAATTTGTGGCTGTGCGATTTCGTTAAGAGGTGTGGGAATTCTCATTTTATTAGCGGTGCTCAAATGATATGTGGACTTGGATGTATTACGTAAGTGTGGTGGTAGGCATGAATATGTAGTTTTTGTTTTTTTTTTAGCATTGACCGTGCGGAAAAAATCTACAATGCAGATAATTTGACCTTGTCTAATTAAATATTTCCCACAACGGATATGACTTAATATAAAACAAAAACCAACGTTAACTTTAGCCACACCGAAGTAATAATACCCTTCACCAATGAAAGAGTTTTTATAAGGACTTGATTTTGATGGTTCAGTTCATATTGCAGCTCCTTCTGGGTGTTACGAACTTGTGGGCAAGCTTTTCCTATATGCATTATATATTATTATCCTGTTCAGGGTATAAAATACACAGAAGTTTTATGCATATACTCATATATCTCAACGCTTGTGTTCGGTGGTTTGAAAGCTTTTTTTAATATATGCATAATTTAAATTAGTTAGTAAATATGCATAATTTACATGCTGGCTTATATTATTGCTATTATTCTGAACTAGTATAATTTTAACGTGATAATATTCACAATTCTGTTTTTAATTGAAAATTCGAAAATTGCTTGCAAAAGTGCTAAATAACATACAAGCGTGTTTAATTAAATTTTGCGACACAAACCACGAAAACTAGATAACTTCAAATTGCCACAAATGGTCAGCCAGCCAAGTCAGTCTACGTTCGAACACCTATTAATACAGCGGTTATTTCGTTGGTGGGCTGTGGGCCTGGCTATCGTTTGTGTTGGGCTTGTGCTTTACAGTGTAACGTTACATAGTAATCAATAAACAATTTCGGTATGGTTTTTAATTTGATATACATAGCTATAGATAATAATATTTCCTGATTATCTGTGAACACATCGGACAAAGTCAATCACTTCAGCGAATAAATCGAAGCATAACTTCGATCATCTCCTACATGGAACTTCTAAAAAATGTTTGTTGCTCCGATATTACTACCGAAATCTTCTTTCAATGAATCCATTGATTTATTGGATGAGTGGGAAGTGGCGCCGTCTTGTTGAAGCTAATGTCGCCGAGATCAGGTGCTTCAATTTCAGGCATCAATAGTTGCGTGGCGCTAAAACTGTCGCAATTGACGGTGACGTTCTCATCGGCAGCATTTTTGAAGAAAAAGAGACCGATGATTCCACCCGCCCACAAAGCATACCGTACCGTTGTTTTTTCTGAATGAAATGGCAGCTCTTGAATCTCTTCAGGTTGCTCTTCGTCCCAAATGCGGCAATTTCACTTGTTTGCATACCCATTGAGCCAGAAATGGGCCTCTTCGCTGAACAAAATTTGGCTCGAAAACGTCGGATCCTCTTGATGATGTTGCGAATAGTACGCTCAGTATGCGGATTATTTTGACCATAAATTGAGCAAAGCACACGAAACACATTCCTTATAGAGTATTGAAAATAATTAAAAATTCAATCATCAATATGGATCACGATCCAAATATCACAATATAGCAAAATTTAGTCGAGGTAATTATTTTTATCTGCAATTGTGGACTGAATTCCTGCTGTTCTGCTCCTAATATTTCTTGATTACAACTCTTTAGGTTCTTTCGTTTTTGAGTTTTAAGTGATATGTTTGAAATCTACTGCGAAAGTTTTGGCTTTTAAAATGCGAGTCAAAGGAATGACAAGGTCTCATAATGTTTTCCAAATTTCCTGACGTTTCTTGAAAGGTTTATTCGTGCATCATAACATTCATATATCTTCAAGAAGTTATACATATTAATTTAAAAATATCAGGATTGTTTTGAGATAAATTTGAAAAAATTGATTTATGAAGAAAGTGTCGAAAATTCGAAGAAACCAATTCTATTACTTTAAATGCAGCTAATGGTAATCGTTATCTGAACGATATTGTATATTAATAAAATAAAAGTAAAATACTTGGTACTGTCTACAAAATCCAAAGTATCTGTTTAGTTGTACTTTTTTGTATTATTTCACCGTTATTTTTATTTTTCTACTACGAGTACTTATGACCACAAGCGAAACACTGTGCGTCATGTCTTGCAGCTTGTGATTGCTATCAATCAGCAGCGCGCCATCGACGGACGTCAAAAATCGCCAAAAGCGCAGTCGTTAACTCGAGTTGCTGCAAATGCAAAGCTATTTTGGGTCTTTCGCGCTGTAAAATGTCTTTGGATTGAACTAAATAAATGTCAACTGTGTTGTCAAAGCAACTGCTGTCGTTATTGTTGTTGTTATGGGCTGACGCTGTATTGCACTCCTTGTGGCGCAATTGTATGCGGCCAGCTAATGTCCAGTGCGGCAAATGAATGCTCATTAAGCTGGTCGATCAATATGCCAAAAGTGTAGACAGCGGAATGGGCGCGCGTCAATTTTTATATCATTTTTATTTATTTATTTATTTTTTTTGTGGTCTTTATTTGCGCGAATTCCAAACACTGTATTGCAACACATTGCCATTGCTTGCTGCCAACAACATTCACTTTCGTGCCAACCTTTTGAGTTTTGCCCATTCCCAGCATAGTCTTTATTCTGCAGTTAGTCACTTGAAGCCTCAGCTTAGTTCGGCCGACATTTAATTTACCACGATTTTTCAGACTCAGCACTGTTTTGACGTTCTTGACAGTTCAAATGTTCACTCATAGCTACAATCTACACCTTTGTCAGGCCCAATTAATTATTTAGTTCTTTCATTTCCTACTTAATTTTTGAATGCCCATAAAAGCGCCGTTGGCATTAGTAATAAAGTCGGTGCTAATTTTTCACGAGCTATTAGTTGCAACTAATTCGGTTATGCCATTGTTTAAATATGAATGTAATTTGTTTATTTTTTTCGTAAATGTTTTGGTTGCTGTTCGTGCTTGTTTGTTTAGATTGTTTGCGGTAAATCGCTAATTCAAAGTCATTGTTCTCAAAAGTCGCCACATTAAAACGGTTTTGGGTTCACACCCTGGTATATATTACCGTTTAATTAACTGCCATATCCGCGTGCTTAGAGGTGAATGTTTGAGTTCACATGCCACTAGACATACGGCGATTTAATTGCTTAAAAGTCATACAAATATTATTGAAAAATAGTCATTAGTGATATGCACATTGCTTGCAATTTGTGGCTTTGATTTGTAGTAATAATTCGTGATTACCGTTAAGGATTTGCAAAGCCAAATACCGAGCTAAGTTTCTTTAAAGAGAAGTATAGCGCCATATAACTTTTTTGTTAGTAGAACCATTCAGCTGAATCCTTAAATATTGATAAGTCCTGATTTTCATTCAGAAAGGAGTAGGAGTGAGTTTGATATATGTATGTAGTTTTTTTTTTTTAGATATATACAATTGCCATGAATTTGTCAGTTTTGAATTCATATACAATATTTTGCAGTTGGGTCTAAAAGACTCTATCACACTTATTACGCATCTACAATAGCGCGAATAGGATATATTTTCCCATGAGAAGTAACTATTAGATTGAATAGGGACTGACCTTCGGTGGCCATTAAAATCAAACAACGCTGCAAATTTCCAAAAGAATAGGGAGAAAAAAATCACAAAGTAAAATTTTAAATTGCACCCGCCCGAGCTTAAAATTGTCGCGATCTTAAGCAGTGTTTGCAGATGTATATTTCAATAAGTTCGCAAACCAGCGCCGTTTTTTTGTTCTAAGATCTCAAGAAAATCTAGACTACTCCTACCGCCTTCGATCTTAACTTTGAGGAAGAAATACAATCATACCATTTCAGAAAGGGTTGACGTAATATTTTTCCAGTTCTAGTTTCTCGACAAAACGATATTATCAATATAACGATTTTTGATCGAAATAAAAAAAAATTGACAAAACATTTGATCGCTTCATTTGGCTTCGGCTAAACGCAGCAGCAAATTCGAAAAACTACAAAATTCTTTATCTAATTTCTAAATAGAGGTTCGTACGAATTTCAATAGATTTAAATTTTTAATCCAATTTCTTACTTCGTAATGATACGAATGCCAGGAAGCTTGGAAGGAATTTGATTTAAGTGATAGCATCACAGAAGGCATTTCGCTCAACCACCTTTTGCAAAATATATTTTTTTTCTACACGTAATTTACAAATTTTTAAATTGAATAAATTAAAGTATTTTTTTTTTTGTAAATTAAGATAAGTATTTATGTCGTGTTTAATATCAGTTGAGCTCCCTTTACTTTTTATGCTCATGCATCATGTTGTACAGAGCATAATACTTTTTTTAACCTAAAATTGTTAAAATATATATATGATCAGGATGATGAGACGAGTTGAAATCCTATTGACTACCTTCCTGCCCGGACCGCAAGGGATAACTTGAGTAAAAATTAAAATATTTAAATGAAACTTATTACACGTTTTCCTTGGCAAAAAAGTGAGAACGAAGAAAAATCTATAAAGTGCCATAACTAGCCCTGTAATTTGGCACAGGAGATCGTAACAAAAATAGGCACCCATGGGCCAAAACTTTTGAAAAAATAAGCATGTCCTCGCACTCTAAAAAGTTTAACGTACATACAAGTATCTCCAAAACCACTTAAGATACAATATCCAAATTTGGTCAGGACAAATCCCTTAAGCAAGTTGCAAGAGTTGTCAAGATCAAAGTTGGGGAAATACCTTCAGCTGAAAAGTTTTGTAAGTTAGATGAGGTCTAGGACCCGATTTGTGCCCGATTTGACGGTATGAAGTCTACTAGCACTTCGATGATTATTCCATTACGGGGCATCTCGACAGGCAAAAATGTATGGCATACTAACTGTCAAATCTATTGCCATTACCAAATCTGTATGTGGGCATTTGTTATCTTAACCTAATCATTTGGGAAGCAATACAGTTAGTATACAATAAATTTTTGCCTATCGAGATACCCCGTTAGGTATATGGGGCTAAAGAAATAATTAAGAACTTTGCAGCTTCCTTACTTTTTAGATATTATTTTTATCATTAGACTGGTTTGGGTACCTGGGCATGAAGGAATCGATGAAAACTGAAAAGCTGGTGAACTAACAAGGGAGGGCACCCGTACCCTGCTTACACTGGAGTGTAAACGAACGCAACTAGCTGCTGGGCGACTGCGAAATACTTCTAGCCTAGAGTAGAGTAGGACATCTATTGAACTGTTTGCCCTTAGCAGATTTCACCTTACCACAATTGTGCTGGACATTGTTCAATAGGCATTCATTCAAAATGCAGTCGGACGCAAATTGTCAAAGGAATTGTGTGTGGAAGAAGGTGAGGTGGAAACATTCAAGCACTTTCTTTCCATTGTCCAGCCTTTGCAAGACAGGCTGAAACATACCTTCGGCGACTCAAAAGACATAACTTAAGCTGACATTGGCCGCTTCAACAAATTTTTGATCGGTTCAGAGCGCTATATCGATTTATCAGGGTCTTTATGACCAATTTTATTGGAGTTCTAGGTGCTACAATGTACCGGCCTGACTATGTCTGAATTTATTGAACAAAGAAGTGCGATAATGCACCATCTCATACTGCACTAGTTATTCGTGATCATTTCGCCACATTTTCAACTAATATCGTGCCGCAAACACTTCCTCTATTCATCAAATTCACATAACCACTCCGAGGACACCGTTTTGCCTCAATTGAGGATATAAAAGCTGAATCGAAGAAGGCTCGGATGGCCATCACAATGGAGGATTTCTCTAAGTGCTTTGATCACTGGAAATTTATTTTGCATGGGTGTATTTCAGCGGGAGGTGATTACTTTGAAGGAGATGAAATCGACAAAATTCACCTTTCAATTTGATCACAGTGAAGCCTCTGATACGATAGACCATTTGACCGCTAACCTTAACCGCTTAGAAGATTGTAAAAAAGATACTACACCTATCATAAACTTTAGGCACAGTACTTAGATCCATAACAAAAAGATAAAAGCCGAAGACTCAGTAAGTTTCTTATGCCTGCATTCAATATTTTCAAATCTGATAAAGTGGCTTCTTCTTATTCTTTATTTTGTATACACCTTTTACGCGGTTATAGCCGGTGTATCTTCAAGTCTAAACCAACTGCCATCGAAAAATTATTATTTTTTTATTATTGCAAAAAGTGTAGGTGTGACAAGTTTTTGACCAAACTAATGTCAGCCTTGACTTCAAAACCAGTATGCATGTAATAGTAGGCAATCTTTGTCTGTTATTTTATTGATCCACTAATTAAATATTTAGTTTATGGGTTCAAAATAACGCTCCCAAATGACACCAAACTAAAACGTGTAAATGCAAATCAAAGTTAACTGCAGTATTAACTGTCGAAAACATTCGTGGCCGATAAGATTTGCGCATGCGCGCCCCAAATATATTTCATGCAACATTGTGGCTGCAAGTACACGAAGCTTTTTGACAATTTGACAAGTTCTTGAATACCCTAAATCATTTCCTCTTCATATAAAATCAGCACGATTTTTGTGACTCTAATGCGCTTTAAAACAACAAATAAAATTTTCGAAAATAAAGCGATTTTCTTTAACGCCATTCGTTCTTACTAGACCCGCTAAATCTTTATTTACTGCACAGCCGCCTTGATTTATGCCTCAATCACGGACAGACGAACAGCCAGCGGTGCACATAGTGGAAGCAGCCACATTGCCGTCTAACACGCAGCAACCGCTTGAGCAATCGTCCACAGCTCCACGAGTCTTGAGTATTGGGCGATTCTTATGGGGCGGCTAAACTAGCAGAAATCATTGCGCGCCGCAAAAAGTGAATTGAACACAAAAACAAGTCGAACATAGTCATTAGTTGTTACATATTGCCACACAGCTGTGCGAGTCACCATCAGCTGGTGCAGCGGCCGAGGCAACGACGACGAGGCGTTTAGTTGGCTTTTCGTGCGGCCGTCGATCCGCATATTAGCTTGGCTGGCAAGCGGCCCCAACGGCCTTGAATGTTCTCGTTTTCGATGTTTTTAACGTAATTCTGCTGCAAATATGCACGTGTGTATGTGTGTATGTGTGTGCACGACAATTGCATCTCAATGTTCATGTACTCGGTTTGGAGCTGAACGTGCTGGCGGGCGTGAGGTGCGCAGGCGCATTATACTCTTGCTCTTACATACATATAGTATGTATGAATGTGTGCCAGTTTTTATACGATCAATTCTTTTTTTGTTTCTTCGCGTTTTATTGCCAGATGTCGTTCGATCTAGTTAACTGCGAATATAGTTAGACCAACTTAGCCCCTCTATTTATATGCACTTATTTGCCTGTGTTTTTTCCTCTTTTTTCTTGTTCTATTTTTTTCTCTGCTGTCAATTTGCTACTGATTTTCTTTAACGACTTTGTATTTGTAAAATATTTGTAAACGTTGTTTCCATCTTGCGCAATTCTTTTGACGTTTATCTTTGCAAGATTGCATTCAGACAGCATCTATTATGGTACAGTGTCAGACAAAACACTAGGACACTTAGTTGTGGTGATTTTTATCTCATTACAGCATTATTAACTTATAAGTTACTTAGTAATAGGTGATCCAAGTCGAGCTACTTTTTAAAATAGCCTTTTTTTTGACAGATCACGCATGAGCCCTGTTAATTTGTCTTGTTATTTTTGTTTGTTTTTGCTTGATATCATGGAAAGTCTTACGCCTGAACAAAGCGTACTGAGCGTTCTTTTCGCAACTCCACCATCCAACTTGAGACCCAGCATTCATTATTGGATAATATTCGACCGAATAGACGACGTCCAGCACGCTGCCGTTACTGACAGTGTATGATTCAGCACCATTCGCAGCAACTCGAACTAGTGAATGGAACGACTTGGCGAGATCTTAAATTGAAAGCGTAAAAAATATAGCTTGTTCAAGAATTGAAGCTGGCCGATGTTCCCAACCGACATCGCTTGAAAAGTTTCATTTCCATGCGGCCCATTTCTGGCCCAATGGGTATGTAGACAAGCAAAATTGCCACATTTGGGAGGAAGAGCAACATAAAGGAACTTAAAAGCCGATATTTCATCAAGATAAAACAAGAATTTGCTGTGGTTTGTGGGCCGGTGTGGGATTCATTGAGAACGATTCTTGGAATGAAAATATGCCTTTATTGTTCAGCGTAGTTCTTCCGTTTAGAGATAGCTATTTATTGTAACAGTTCTTCAACTTTGTGATACCAGTTCGATGGTGTGAAGCTTCCAGAATTTCAATATAGACGCTTATTTCCATTTTGACCTCCCCATTTGAGTTAAATCTTTTTCTAGTGAGACATTGTTAGAGACTGTTTGAGACTGAGGAAAAGGATAGTAATCGCTAGGAGCTAAATCTGGCGAATTCGTTGATTTGGGGACGAGTTCACCGCTTTATTCCCTTTATTTATCTGTCATATCACAAGCTGAATGAGTCAGAACGTTGTCCAAATGAAAGAATAACTTGGCATCAGTCGCACATAAAGTTTTTTTTATTACTAAAATTATTAAACTGTTGTTTTGGTTCAATGGTATTTTTTCTCATCAAAAAATATTGTCTTGTCAAGAGATGAGATTTATTGTTTGATGGTAAAATGTTTCCAAAATAGGGTCTCAATCATATGACCTTGATATCAAATTGCCAGTCTCAGTTCTTGACATAATTCGGTCCGTTTTCATCTCACAATGCCTTTTAGAGTTCTCTTCAAAGAACGCGAGAGTTTTACAAAACCGTAGAAGATAGACTTATGATAGTATTCAAAAAGAATTAAAATGTATATAATAAAATGTTACGACCAAGAATTTTATAACGAGATGGGACCGCCTGTATGTTTTAAAAATGATTTCGGGCAAGTGACCGCCGTGGTTGCCTCGAATAAATTCCAGTCGATAGACCCAATTTTCTAAAACTTTTCACAGCAATTCCTGCCGTATGCGGCAAAAATGCATCGAATATTCTCTTACACGGCGTTCATCTTCACTTAACCTCACAAAAAGCCCGCAACGCTAGCAAATACGCTCTTCAAACGTTGGGGAGCCGATGTAGACGTTAATCATAGCTCTATAGCCTTTCCCGTTGGCTAACATTATGTCCGACTTAATTTTTGCAGAAATATGGACCAAATGGGTAGATGGGAGTCACCCATAGGATATACCAAACAAGAACTTTTTGTGAGTGGAATGGGTTAGATGGAGTGATGTGTAGAAGTACACGCAAGTGAACCAGAAACGATTCCTTTGCATATGGTTGAAGCAGTTCACGACTTCCGGTCTTAGACCAAGTATCCTTTGGGTAGACAAAAAACATTCGTTTGAAGGTGAGTTAAAGTGAGAAGGCGAACCATCCCTTCCCAGGGTAGTACGCTGGGTTTGGGATCCGCCACTTAAAAAACGATCCCAATGAAAACGATACGACAGCATCGCGCTGTTATAAACTCGGCTTTAACCGCGTAAGCGTTGTCTACGCCAATAAAGAAGAGGAATAATGGCTTGTTGATTAGCATCACTCCAAATGCGACAATTTTATTTATTAATGTAGCCAATCAATTAAAACTTCATCGCTGAACCTGTTTCCGGCTGTTCCGAAGTAAGTCTTCTCATTAAGAAATGGCAAACCAAGCTTAGTATAAATCGAGTAATAACTATCAAAAAGACCACCCCCAAAAAAGTGTTGTCTCTTTGAAAACCACACCTCTAAGAGAACAACAGTTTTTGAGCATGTCATTATTTGAATTTTAAATGTTCCATTATAATGTTTATACCCAATTAATATTTTTTTTTCATATTATTTCATCGCTCCTAAATAATTTTATCTAGAATTACAGTTATTGCAAACTTTTATAGTGTACTCTTTTATATGTCCACCGCTGTAAGCCTGTCTAATGACCAATGCTAACAGTTATTAAAATAATTTATTTTTCATTTCAACTCTGTATATACTCTACTAGCACGAATATACCAGAAGTCTACATTTTTGAATCTAGCTTTGCATTTAGATCTTATTTGATTGATCTTTAGTTGTTACGTTACTTGCAATTACAAAAAAAATGGAATAAAAAATCAATTTACGTTTTTATAACCAGTTGTTTAAAAAATTTTCAATTTCGATTTTTTACTCATACATACATATACCCGTATGTATATGTACATACACATATTTTGTAGTCATTAAGGAAACATGAGCTATTGCAACACTTTACTAATAACCTTATATTCTTTATTTTTTCTTTTCAGGTAAGTGATACATTTGTTTTATTAAAGGTGGAACCTTCCGGACGAAATCGGGTAAACTAAAAAATAAATGAATGAATGTCTCTATGACATAGAGAGACTTACTATGCTAATAATATAAGAATGCGTTTTTTAAAGCTCTCATTTAGATAAAAAGAACGAATGTGACTTCTTTCAATAGAAACTGCCGAGCTCCTGAATTATATCACTATTACGTAGAAAATATACTTTCCGCTGTCGCCAAAGGCAGAAATATGCTCATAAGATTTGGGAATAAAATAATCAGCGTTGTAAATTTCTAAAAATATGAAGTAATTATATTTAATGTGAATCCAAACTTATACTTCCGACGTACCGTTTTGTCACTGTAGAGATCATGAATAATATGATACAAAACGTTGACCTCTTAGTTTATTTTTTAACAAGGGAAAAAATGACTAAGTCGGACCTATACGCAGGATTACTCATCAAATCAATGTTTTGAGTGCTCAAAAATGCAGTTGTTTCAGGCTATGTATGGGAGCTCGCATTCTCATGGTGAAGAGTGATCCGTCTTCGGCGTTTGGTTTTCCTGATGACAAACAAATTGTATTATACCACTCAGAATTTACTGTTGTGCAGTGTTCAGACGCTCAATTGTTGATCTGACAGGACGATTATGACGACCATAAATAGCACTCTTAAAGTTGAGGCCACTGACTCCGAATTTCGGTAATAAATTTTAATAATTTCGACTCTTTATATATCAGGATGAAGTGGCAAACTATAAGAAAAATGCCAAAAGAACGGGAAAAATATGGCGTCGTTTGCTGTCCCTATCGGTCTATTTTTATAGCATCCCTATTGTAAAACCTGTTACAAAAGATTCCTTACAAGCACTTGATTCCGAGCGTCCAGTCCGTATGACAGCTTTGTAGTATGCTACAGTGATAAGATAGCGGCAGCTCGGAGAGTAAACGGCGTGCGCAAAATGACAATATTTCAAATAGTAAAGTATGTAAATGTTCCCAGTCAATAATAGTATTTCCCATAACCGGCAACAAAAAATGAAATATTCAAATAGTTTTCCATAACGCAACTTCCCTTTTGCCGCTGCCAACAAACCGCCCCTTACGCAATTTAATGGATGTGTGCCAGCGGAATTGCACCGATCGCCTTGTACATGGGTATTTGTGCACGGATTTCTAAGCCAGAGCAATTGCCCAGTATTTGTTATACTATGTGTACATTTTAACTATATGTATGTATGTATATGTTCACATACAAGTACCGTTTAGCAATTCTTAATTTGCAGTTGCGAAAAGCAGTTAAATGCCAGTGTGTGAAACTGAAATCGGAATGTGCTTGTAAGGTATTCGAAAGCGAGACGACGCGAGGCAGATTTTTAAACGCAAACCAGCGCTCTATTAAATGCATGCTAACACACACACATACACACAAATATAAAAGAAATATGTGCATATTTGTATCTAATGGACGTGAAGCGACTAAGTCACGCATGCGCCATGCCAGCATTCGCTTGCGAGCCAGTGTCACAGAAAAATTCCAAATATCGTCTAAACTCAAGTAGTTGCATTATTTTATTTGCTTTAGCAATTCCCTTGTGCTTTTATCATTTCATTTGCCAATTGCAGTTAACTACTTTTAATTAAATCTTTCGTTTCGCTAATTACTGGAGTCGCCATTAGCCTGGTAGACAGCATGGCTCGAGGCAGCGTTTGTCGCGCAGTCATTCAGAGAATTATTGCAGTAAAGTTGTTAATTTCTTCGGTACGAGTTACATATAGCCAATGCCCTAATGATGCAGTAAGACGAATGACAACTAGAATGATATATATCTATGCATATAACGGGTGATTTTTTTGAGGTTAGGATTTTCATGCATTAGTATTTGACAGATCACGTGGGATTTCAGACATGGTGTCAAAGAGAAAGATGCTCAGTATGCTTTGACATTTCATCATGAATAGACTTACTAACGAGCAACGCTTGCAAATCATTGAATTTTATTACCAAAATCAGTGTTCGGTTCGAAATGTGTTTCGCGCTTTACGTCCGACAAATTTTGTTCAGCGATGAGGCTCATTTCTGGTTGAATGGCTACGTAAATAAGCAAAATTGCCGCATTTGGGGTGAAGAGCAACCAGAAGCCGTTCAAGAACTGCCCATGCATCCCGAAAAATGCACTGTTTGGTGTGGTTTGTACGCTGGTGGAATCATTGGACCGTATTTTTTCAAAGATGCTGTTGGACGCAACGTTACGGTGAATGGCGATCGCTATCGTTCGATGCTAACAAACTTTTTGTTGCCAAAAATGGAAGAACTGAACTTGGTTGACATGTGGTTTCAACAAGATGGCGCTACATGCCACACAGCTCGCGATTCTATGGCCATTTTGAGGGAAAACTTCGGACAACAATTCATCTCAAGAAATGGACCCGTAAGTTGGCCACCAAGATCATGCGATTTAACGCCTTTAGACTATTTTTTGTGGGGCTACGTCAAGTCTAAAGTCTACAGAAATAAGCCAGCAACTATTCCAGCTTTGGAAGACAACATTTCCGAAGAAATTCGGGCTATTCCGGCCGAAATGCTCGAAAAAGTTGCCCAAAATTGGACTTTCCGAATGGACCACCTAAGACGCAGCCGCGGTCAACATTTAAATGAAATTATCTTCAAAAAGTAAATGTCATGAACCAATCTAACGTTTCAAATAAAGAACCGATGAGATTTTGCAAATTTTATGCGTTTTTTTTTTAAAAAAAGTTATCAAGCTCTTAAAAAATCACCCTTTACATATATATTGCCTATATTTATTGTTATTGCCACTAATAATTTGCGTTATTTATTTAAACAAAGCATTTGACAATTTGTATGTTTTTGTTTAATGCATTAATCCGGCTCCACCGCTTGCCATATATGGAAAAACCGCTGAAATTTTTATTATTTTTTAAATTATTCATTGAAGCTGCCAGTATAAACGTTTTTGGCATTGTTCTTCAGATACAAATTATTATTTTTTTTTTTTATATTTAACGATGTTTAACCATATAAAGCCTTATACCAGTTTGTTTAATAAATATTTGAATAATTTTCTATTAAAAATTAATCGAACTTCTTTGTCCCATATGCAGTATTCAAAGAAAAAAAATAAATTCATAACTAATTTGCATTGTAGTATTTCTATTAAAAATTTCTTATTTAATCTCTTCTCTCTACTTTAGAATTACAATTGTTTTTTAGTTAATTTCTTTAAAGAACTAGTTTTAGTTGCGTCATTTAAAATATTTTACGGTTATTTCAACTTTTTAAAAAGGTTCGTACATGTTTCCTTCATCGATTATTCCAAACAAAATACAAACAAATACCCGGAAATTATAAATAAAACGCAAAATATTTAATTGTTTATCAATATTTAGGTTGACGCCTATCCCGTAATCCCCACCAGATATAATAAAATTCACTTGTGTCGAACTATTATTCTAGTCCTTGAACCACTTTTCAGAAACATTTTTCCTTCAGGGAATTTTGTTTTATCTCTTAGATCGACTGAAAGCGAGTTCCACGGTGCTGCAATTTCAGTTAGGGAAACAAGACAAAATCACACGGAGCCAAATATGGTGAATACGGTGTTTGCGGCTTTAAATCCGCTCCTAATCGTAGCTCGATGCGATGGTGCAACATAATCGTGTGAAATCCATAAATTGTTCTTCTCCAAATGCGACCGTTTTCGACGGGTGTTCTAAGGCAAACACTTCAATACGTCCAAATAGAACTCTTCATTGGCCATCTGTCCCTCCGGAACAAATTGATGAAGCCCCAAACCACGAGTTAACAACAGCGCGCCAGTCGTTTCTTTCTTCTTTTCGCTATTAGTCGCCAATATACCGAATGCAGTCAGGTTCTTCTGCACTTAACCTTTCCAAGTGTCGAAGTGAAGGTCTCCACCGGCGGGTACTGAACTAAAAACCTACACAGCTGAAGTGCTTTCATCCATCTGGGCAACAAGCGAAAGCCAGCGTAGCCGCTGTTTCTGGATACGCAGAACTATGTCAATGTCGCCGTATATCTTTTACAGCTCAAAGGAACATAAATCTTCCGCACAACCTTTCTCAGATGATGGCATCGTCCATGCCTCCGCATCATATAAAAGGATGGGAATAATGAGGCACTTGTAGAGTTTGGTCTTTGTTCCTCGAGAAAGGACTTTACTTTTCATTTGCGTCCTCAGTCCAAAGTAGCACCTGTTAGTAAGAGTGTTTCTGCGTTGGATTTCATACTGCTATTGTTATTGCTGTTAATATTGAAAGCACTCCACTCTAATCTCAATATTGAATCGGCCAACACAATCAAATTATGTGTGGCCTGACGTTGTCCCGTTGAAATACAATTCCTTATCCATTAGCCAAACCTGGCCACTTTTGAGTGGTTGCTTCCTTCAGTTAATCCAATTATTGTTCGGATTCGAATTAAGAGTTCGGGCGTAGCTCATAGTAGAGGATTTCCAGCCAATCCCAGGAAAGTTGTGGCAAAACCTGTCTCACCACCAATCTTGGCTTATCCAGCGATTACAATAACTACGCTATTCGACCGTCAACGTTTTCGCTTTACGTTTTCCGAAGTAACTTAATCATCGCTTCAGAAATGAATAGATTTAGCTGAGTTTCAGCAGCGATTCGCAGTTATAAAGGCTCATGAGGTGTTTTTGGATTAGTTTGTGTGACGTCCATGCATTGAGCTTCTTTTTGTATCTAGCCTTATTTAAATTGCTTTGGAATGTCTAGATCCCAGGCAATATTAATTGTGCTAAAGGAACGATTTCCACTATTTTTCGAGACAGTGCCACATTTTTGAATGAAAGCATCAGAACGAAATCGATAACACCAAATTGATTGGCAGTTACAGAAACATAACCGTAAACACTATTCATATCTTATCTTGTTTCTATAGCCGCTCCGAGCTCATATCTTCCGGGATACAGATTTCCAAAGCATTATATTGGACCCTTTTTTACTAGGCTTATATACGTAGCTTATACATATACATAACATATATGTATAAGTACAATCCTAACTTAACGTATTAGAGCATTATCCACGTGAAAAGTTGAGATTTTCTATGTGAAAAACAAGTATCTCAGGCTTTTCATTCTGAGAAACTACATATATTATTGGAATTTAAAGCTCCTTCTCATAAGTTGCGGTGTCGTATAGATCGATTAGGCCCTTCTATGAATATACATACATATATAAGAAGCACCTCACAGCAAATTGATTCCATTTTGTTTTTTCAATAGTTTTTATCTCTGTCAAAAAACCGCTTTTCCTTTTAAGATAGTCAATTAACAAACTAGTCGAGCTTTTCTTGTGTTGCGCTTGTCTTTGTCATTATTTTCATAAATTTATTGAAGTGTTAATAGAGAATTTCATATTTCAATAGCTTCAGTTACATTTATTTTTATTATTCCGCTGTTTCAAAATGTTAATTAAGACTTATCCATTATGAGTTAGATAATTTGTTAATTCACTCACTCAAGTGGCTGTCTGAAGGTCATTCAAACCAATTAATTACTTTTTTCTATAATTTATAATTATAACGGTGTTAATGCACCTGTGGGAAAATTCGCTGAAAAATACATTTTTATCTAATGGAATTTCATTACTATGGCTAAGCTGCTTTAATGAAGCGTGACTAACTACAAAGCTTACACGGTTAACTGCAGATAAGTTTCATATAATCCAAATCATACAAATGAATTACTTTCCAAATCAAACAAACTTGTAACTGCTTTTTTTTCCCTGGATACATACAGTTGTCCACAAAATAATAGGAGTGCCAATCTTAAAAATGTGTTTGGCTGTATAACTTTTTTAAATCACATGTAAATGACACGAAACAATAACGGTACACATAACAGGATACTAGCATTAAAATACAAAACAAATTTTTATTGTGATGATTGCTGTTCTTCTTCTGCTTTGCTAGTTCTCGGAGACACTGGTTATTGCTTTCCACAAAATAATAGGAGTGTTAGATATTTCGTTTTCAAAATAGTCCTTAACATAAAAAATTTTCACAAAATTAGAAAAGTAAATATAGTTCCATAATCTAGCAGTAATTTTAATTAGTTATTATTTTATTTAATCATTGAAGTTTTCACCAGGGGGTAGAGAAAATTATTATACAGAGGAAAAGCGGAAAACGATAAAAAAAAATTGAGAAAACTATGAAAAACTTATAAAGAGATTCAAAAAATCGTAAAATGCTCTCCTCAAATGATAGAAAATGCCTTTAATTATAGAAACAAAAATGAAACTCGTAGACAAAAGCTCAAAACATCCACTTCAGACGATCGCAATATAGTACGCTACTGCAAAATTAATCCTTTCGCTTCAGCCAGGAGCATCCATGACGAACTAAATTTGTCAGTTAATACTGAAACTGTTCGTAGGCATTTGGAGCAGAACAAATTATTTGCCAGAAGTCCACGAAAAAGACCCCCATTAAAAAAGAAACACAAGGAAGCCCGCATATAATTTGCGAAAGAGCATGTCTCCTGACCCGCGTCTAAATGGCGAAACATATTGTGGCCAGACGAATCCAAAGGTGAGTTATTTGGTAGTATAGGCGCTAGGAACTTTGTCCGACGTCCCCCTAACTCAGAATATAATCCCCGGTATACCACAAAAACCGTTATACATAACGATGCCAAATCATGGTACTTGATCGTTTTTCACATTGTGGTGTTGGTCCTATTCACTTAATTGAAGGCATCATGGACCAAAGGGCATATGTCAAAATATTATATGAGGTAAAGTTAACACATGCCTCATGGAATATGCCATTAATATGGGTATATCAACGGGATAATGACTCTAAACATACTAGCAAGTGCGCAAAAAAAATGGTTTAGGGCCAACGGAGTTGAGGTTTTGTGGTGACCTGCTCAGTCTCGTGACCTCAACCCCATTGAAAACCTGTGGACAGATATCAAGAAGAAAGTAGCTGAAGAGAAACCAATCAATTTGAGAGATTTATGGCAAGTAGTGGAAGAGACTTGTAAAGGAATACCAATAAAGCGTTGCCAGGATCTCATAGACTCCATGCCTCGGAGATGTGATGCTGTGTTAAAAAAATCGAGGTTATTCAACGGAAAATTAATTATTTTAATATTCTGTGAAACATTGGAAGCACTATATATTAAAAATATAGAACGGTCCCGTATTACATAAAATACTCCTATTTTTTTGTGGAACTAGTTTTTTAGTTTACTTGATATAAACTGCGATATAAAATTTTGCTTATGCTTAATTGAAATAAATGAAATCTGGAAATATTAATAGATATATAGCAAATTACATTGTGCAAAAATTTTGAAAAAACAAACATTTTTGTTAATGAAAAATAACAATTCGTTTTTCTCATGTGGCCACTCCTATTTTTTTGTGGACAACTGTACATATGTATGTGCCACATTTATGTCTGAACAGGTGCACACGATTAAAAAGTAGTTGTAAAATATAAATATGTACGAGTATGATTAACCGCGAATGCAAATCACTAAATTAATTGTTGTAAATGAAATGCAATAAAAACGAGTATATCCGAGGTGAGTTTATATTATATTGCTTCTTTGTGGTGCAAATTATTGCATGTTGAAGTTGCATGAATTACCGCAAGAGCTGAGACAAAAGAAAATTAACAACTAACCTTAGCAGCCTGTAAATTTTTATTACGTATCAACAATTTGTGTTTAAATTGCACAGTGGCACAATTTAAAAAAAAAAAAACATTTTTTTGTCAAGTTTAATTGAAGTTTAATAAAATAATTAATCTTTAAAAAAGTAAATTTTAAAGTACATTGTGACAAAAAAGTACCCGGAAATTGTAAATAAAACACAAAACATATTTAATTATTCATCAATATTTATTTTGACGCCTGCAAAGTAATCCTTACATTTATGTCAACGATTTTCCAGTCCTCGATCGACTGAAAACGGCTTCTACGTCGCGGCAATTTCAGTTTGGGGAACAAGACAAAATCACACCAAATCTGGTGAATATGCTGGTTGAACGATGTTATTCGTTGGCTTTAAATTCGGTTACAATCGTACTCCTTTTGAAGAAAAATCAGCTTTATCGGGACGAGTCGAGCAAGAACGCATTACATATGTCTGATGTTTAGATGTCGATGGAAAATTACAAATCAAGTCTCGTCTTGCTGTCATTCGCCCCACAGTGTGGCGTCAGCAGTGGCCTTTCAATCCTCCCAATTCATCGGCGAAAACATACATATTTTTCCAAAGGCGTGTTTACGAATATTTCACTGCGCCCATTTGCATTAAAAAGCACAAAAAATGCAGCTGTGAATTAACACTAAACTAAACACAATTAAGTATGGGAGAAGGTGTTGCCAGTTTGCATTTCATTGATAATGTGTGAAGAAATCAAAAAAAGTTGTCCTCCATACGCCTTTTTGTATTCATTTCCACTTTTACTTTTTTATCTGCATATGCACCGTTCGGCAAGTGCATTACGAAGCAAGTTGTTGAAAGATAGCGCCGCTGTAAATTAACAACGCTACTCCCATTCATGACTACACAACAATGCAACTGTTGTTTGTTGCCGCATCAAGCGCAAAGTGACGCCGACACTCACAATCGCACCTGTCGCCGCCTACCCTGCTGATCTCTCTCAATTATGCATTCTGCTCTGTTCGTTCATTCATTCATTATGTTTATCAGACTTTTGTTTGCGCTCAAATAAATCAACCAAAGCGACAACACGTTGTCAAAAGCATCAACAAACGTCACAAAGCGGATCACAATAGCAGCGCGTTGTGTTGGATAATAAGAAATTAAAGAAAAATATGTGATCACAAAATGTTTGAGGTATTATGACGTCTCTGCCTGCCAGACGTTGCGGCGGCGACATCGCGTTTAGGTGCTCAGCGCGAAAAATAACAATAAAATTAGCGCCGACATGCGGCTTCCACCGGCATTTGGCATCTGACAGCTGGCTGACAGGTGCAATGACAGTCGGTCGCACGAATTTCGTATACATTTCGGTAATTATAAAATTATAAAATATGAGTTGCGGTTTTAATAAGTTGCTTCTATGCGCCATAATATTACTACGCTCTTTCTTTTGCAACTTCTTCTTTTTTCCCAGCCCCCGTCTCTGTACTACGTTTTTTGTTTGTTTATTTTTAGTTCGGACTATTTTAACTAACTTTTTAGTTTTTGTCACATCATTCAATTAAACTTTCATTAAAAAATGTTTGTATGTTTATTAGGGTGACTCGCATTGCAGAAAAGTTTATTGCTAATGTTTTGAGAATTAGTTACAGTATTTACTGTAGCTAGTTTTCGTTGCCCACAGATCTCTTGACATTATTAAAGAAATATCAAAATAATTCCAGCTTATAATGCTTTCCTTCTTTTGCTTTCAAATAAACTTCGTAGTCGGAATTTTATTCCAGCGACCTTACTCTTGAGGTCTGAGAACAGGAAAAATCGCTGTGGAGTATACCCTTTGGAGGAGAGGGGCGGTAAGCTTCTTTACAGATGGGTCAAAGCTTGAGAGGAAGGTTGGTGGAGGGGTCTACTGTCGGAAGTTCTCCATCAAATCCAGCTTCAGACTTCCCGACTATAGCAGTGTCTTCCAGGCTGAGGTTGCAGCCATCAAGGTAGCAGCAGATTTGCTGCTCAAGAGAGTGTCTACCTTCAGAGAAGTGACCATTCACTCAGATAGCAGAGCGGCGATACTAGCCTTGAACTCATTCACAGTGCGTTCAGGGTTGGAATCGCAGGTAACTGTAAAGCTGATGAGCTAGCAAGGAAAGGCACCCTATAATCGTTATCTGTAGAATGGGAACGGGTAGGTGCTCCTGCATCCTCTTGTGTTCTACTACTGGATAACTGGGCCTCGCGGCTGCTTGGTCAGCGCTGGGATATACCACCAACGCAGTTATCGCAATAAACGTATAGTTATACTCAGCGGCATTAAAAGCGGTCTCCGCATACGATATCAAGTCGCTATTGGTATCGCTATAGAACGGTTGATCAGTCTATCAGATCGTCACCAAATGCACCTTATCTTGGTGCCCGGTCACAAAGGTATAGCCGGGAATGAACTGACTGATGAGTTCGCTCATTCCGCAGCAGCCACCAACAAGGTAGGACCCGAACCTTTCATTGCGGTTGGTCCCCATACCATAAAAGAACTCCTCCACAAGGATGAAGGAGTGGGCAGGGAAGAGTATTGGCAACAACTCCAAGGCATACGCCACGCCATGTTGTTAATGGGTGTTTACAATCTTAAAAGGTTTAAATATGTAATCAACCTTCCAAGATACAAACTACCGTTCGTTATATACACTGGCCATTATAAGCTTAAGAAACACTTATATAACATGGGTTAACTTCTTGTGGAAATTGTCGGTTCTCCGACAGGGAGCCAGAAACTTAAAAACACCTGCTAATCGACTGCACAGCAATCTGTAGGCGCTGGCTAAAGGCCCTTGTGTCCATGTTTCCAAACAGAGATTACGTGACCTCAATAGCACCTAGCAATGATGTTGCGGGGGCTAAGTGAGTCGTCGTTACAATAGACCTCAAATCGTGGAGCAATCCTCATTTATTTATCTTAACTAATCTAACACACTTATTAGTACTGTAGTTTCAATTCTTTCATTTTTGACAAATGGCGACTCACCCTAATGTAAATATTATCTAATATGTCCACACAAATGCATAATTTTCATTAATGTGACATTTTTGAGACATTTTGATATTTTCTTTGTCGAAATTTTTCGTACTTTCGTACATTCAGACTTTTACACACACACACAGCCTTACACTTTTGTTAGCGGCACAGTAATAGCAACATGTAGCTACTTGAAGCAACTGCTTTGCTTGCGGTCTGAGCATACCATACATATTTCGTAGCTATACCCCCTAACGGCTAAACCCCCCTGCGACCACCGTTGGTTGCAATCATTTTTGGCTCATCAGAGCATGAAATATTTTGTTTACTATCCTCACACACATACTTAGAGGCATAAAGAAATCTATATTTGTTAATGTGAGGATGCATGCTTCTGTGCCGTTATGTGTACGCTTGTGTGTGTATGTGTACAGTTATTTTATAATACCTTCTCAATTGTGTTTGGCCACAATTATGCTTGCTATTTTAGTCATTCCGCTGCTGCTCAGTCATGCCGGCTCTGCATATTTCCCATCCCGCAGACACATACACACACACAAACCAAAAAAAATTTATATTGTGCCTGCCTGTTTACTTACTCTACACCTGTTGCGTCTTTTACTTACTTTGATAGCTTTTGCTATACAATATTTACAGTTGTTGTTTTTGTTGTTTTCATTTCGGTATTTTGATTTAGTTGTGTAAAGTTTATGTAATAATTGCAATTAAAATTTTGAGCGCATTTTTTCTTCATTGCAACACCGCACATATTTTTGTGGTTGATGTTGTTCTTGTTGTTGTCGTTAATGCATCTATAAAATTTACAAATGCATTTATATATGTGTACATATGTATGTGCAGATGAGTGCATGGCACGCAAGCAAATCAAAACCACAGCGTGTGTTGTTGTTGCTGTGCAGGCTTTTGGTGTCACGATGTGCAATATTCGCCGTTAATTGCTCTAAATTTCTGAAATTAGTTAGATTTTTAGAAAATTAAATTCGAAATCAATTTGCCAGCAAATTGAGTGGCAATAATTTAATTTTTGAACATGTTTAATAATTTAATTTTTTTATTTTATTTTATATGTATACAATATATATGTATATATTTTTCACCTTTAAATATTTTTTTAATTATATTTTGCAACTGTTTTTTATTGTATTTTATAGCAGCATATTACTTTATAGTTTTAATTTTATATTTTTTCCTTTTATTTTACTATTTTTTTTTAATTTTTGTATTAACACTGTGCCCTCTGTTAGGCAATATGAGCAGCGTTTTCGCTTTTAATATCCTATTAGTTCATGCAAATTTTGAGGCAATAACTCATTTACATTTTATCGAGGTTATTTGTGTCGTGATTTTTCCTCTCTATAGAAAAAAATCCGTGTTTATGAACTTAATCGTGTGGAAATATTATTAGTTCTGTTTATTCGTTTTTAACTTGTCTGCATATAATTAGAACAATTATAGTACTCCGAAGATATTTTTAAATCAAAGTGACTGCTGGTTCTTAATTAAAATGTTTGCGTAAATTTGAATTGAATTAAAACAAGTTAAATATTTAATAAGCTAAATGTACCCAGGTCACAACCCTGGGGAGGGATGTTTTTTACTCTACCTCGCCTTTAAATGGATGTTTTTTTGGCTATCCAAAAGATATTTGGTCTAAGACGGGAAGTTGTGAGCTGCTTAAACAACGTGTAAATCAATGGCTTCAAGTTGTTCGTGCACGAAGCACTTCCAAGCAAATGGTTGCTGATTTTTTAAGAAAAACTATACATGTCGCAACTATACCACTAGAACAACGCAGAACTGTAAATTCTAAGTGGTGCACACCATTTGTTTTCCAGTTGTCTTTCAAGAAACCAGGAAAACCACGACGCTCACACCTCGACTGAAACAACTGCACTTCTGAGTACTCAGAACATCGATTTGATGAGTAATCCACCTTTAAGTTTTGAGTTGGTACCGAGTAATGAAATATTATTAGCGTTCGTAAAAAATAAAGCTTAAAGGTCTACTATTTCGACATCCAAAAAAGCGGGTTATGCATCCAGAACGCATGTTCCTCAATTAATGTGGTAAAAGTGCTTCGGCAATTAATTTAAATGCATGCGAAAGTGTTAATGGAAAACAAGAAAGCAATTTTCGATTATTAATATTTGTTTCTGTTCTCTAACAGACAGGATGAACCGGTCGGTTGTTAGCCAACATAACAAGCTATTTTTTGAAAAATATATCCGTTATGTTTATTTAATATCTTTGAACTGTCAGTTTTTATTTATTTTGCGGTCGTCCAAGGTCAATTTGTGTTTTTTTTTCGTCTTTTTGTCTAACCTATCAAGGATGATTCATTATAAAAATACCACAACTTGAGTCACTCAAAATTCAATATCGCGCGAACTAATTTCGGAAAGAATTCATAATTCTTTTTAATCTGAGAAATATCATTTGGCGAATATCTTGAGTAGGTATGAACTTTGTGGCTGCCTTTTTCATTTCTGCTCTCTGCTTTTTAGTTGTTTCAGAATAGCGATCTAATAACGTTTCATGGCCTTAAGACGAACATCGAACGGAAAACATAATTAAAGGAACTTACCAAAGGATGTATGAACAACTGTTTTATAGAACTTTTCTTAATAGAATAAAGTATGGAAGCATATTGGAGAATATTTACAATGTCGTGTAAGACGTTTCAAGTTGCTGCTTGCTGGAACTGGATTATCTTGGGTTAAAGGCTTTCAGACACTTGCACATAGCTAAGCTTGTCTCATATAGTTTCAATTTCTTCAAAAAATCTTCATAAAGCTTACGTTTGATGGAAGGTTTTATATAAGGTGCAGATCCATTACATTTCTCATCCAATATATGTATGTTCTAAAGTCAAGCAGTTTACGTTCACCGTTTGTCCTAAATTAGGTGGCGTTCTTTAATTTATTATTCACTAAGCCTGTGTATATACGGCGGTAACTTCAGTTATTATTATGATATATTTTATAGGAAACATGCATATTTCCAAACACTCACTTTTCCACTTTCTAGGTGCAAATCTAATTACAGTGTTTACAACGTAAATATTTCCAAGAAACATGTGTAATTTTGGATATGCTCATTTCGCAATAATTTCCGCCTACAAAGTGCTAATCAACTTCGCAAATTACAAAAAAAAAAACCGAAAGTAAAATTAATTTCTTTTGTGGTTTGTTCCGGCGGCATGAGCATCTCACTCCTTTATTTCATAATTTCATGTCACAATTTGTCACGAGCAATTTCAACGTTGAAATTTCTTGGTTAAGGTGTGCGCATATGGATAGCTTCATCCATAATTCTATGATTGAAATATATTATTATTTAATATTATTGCGGTTTCTCTACTATTTGCGATAGTTAAAGCCAAGCTCATGGCTGCACGACAAACGACACTGATTTTCATATTTTTGTACAGGGTGACTAGATAAGAAATGGATATATGAAAAGATTATAAGTTGAAAGAAATACTAGAGTGATTTTTGATTGATTCGAAGTAGGATTCATATCATTATTTAGATTTCCTTTCAGTCATCATATTCAAGTCTTTGCTTGGATCAATCAGTCATAGAAATAAATAAGTAATACTTATACTACCATCTGATCAAATTTTGTCCTGGACTGACTCCTTTTTCAATCAATACCTTCAAAATAGGCTCTTAAGCAAATACGAGTATGTCAATTATTAATCGAATTTTCATTGTAAACTAGTTATAAACCTCGGCTGCGATGGCCGTCAACGAAATTTAGTACCTGCGGTTTCAGCTAATTTTTGGAGACCCACTTTCTAAATTGTTGAACTGCTTCAACGCTATATTCATAAAACAACTTCTCGTCACCAGTAATGATAATGTTTTGTGAATGTAGGTCCCTCCGCTGCGTTGTTAATCATCTGTTTTGCGCTCTACTCGACATAGTTTTGCAAATGATTCATGTCATTGCGTGTGAGTCTAACATATACACTCTTCATCTTCTTCTTCCAACATCGCTTACCCAGTTATAGCAGAGTTTAACAGAACGTCAGTTGTTCTTCCCTTTTGGTGCCAATTGGAGATTCTAAGTGCAACCATTTCCTTCTCCACTTGGTCTTTACAACGGAGTAGAAGTCTTCCTCTGATTCCCTAGGCGGGTACTGCGTCCAATACTCTCAGAGCTGGAATGTGTTCGTCCACTCTTCTTTCCCAAAACAGTTCAGTCGTTCCATAAGAGATGTTGAGATTCTTTGCTATCTCCTTGATACTAACGCGATTGCTTCTTTAGCTTTTTCGATGTTGTCGTCAATAACAAATTTGGATGGCCATGTATGCGATGACTTCGCGTCTTCACTGAATGCTTGTGCCACTCAGACTCTTGAGTTCGTAATAAAGTAAACGCCCCAAAACACCTTTGAAACATTTTCAACGATTCCCTAACACCTCTGTGAACACAAAATTATTTCAAGTAAACTCGTTAAATATGTTTTCTCAAAATAAAAATCGTTGACAAACTTTTCGAGCTTAAACAAACAGCTGCCAAACAGAAACTAAATAGATTTTTCGAGAGCAAACTTCTCACGAATGTAAAAAGACGTTATAGTTTAAATGGACTGGTCCGAGTCAAATTTGATCGAATGGTATGTATAAATATTTATGGTTTCTTAGGTGATCATAGCTTTAGCATAGCGAGCAAATAAGTGGCGAATCGAACCGGCTGTGCTGTAATAATTTCCACGTCATCGGCAAGGTACATAGCGGACGTAATGAGACAATACCTGAGACTAATCAAAAGCAAAATCTGTGTTCCCAATTTACTCACCTTTTTTTGTTGTATATGAGTGCTCAATTAGCAAGGCTTTTCGTTAGCCAAAACCAAAACTAAGCCTCTGATTTGCGGTTCACCTTAGATTTTTTTGTCGCGCAATTTTTTTGATATCAAATTCAAATTAAAAAACACATGGTTATTAGGTAAAACTAGCTTAATGAAATCGAGACCAAATGACGTAGCAATAAAATTGTAAATTAAGAAAAGTAAAAGTTTATTATTTTCCATTGCTTTTCTTTCTAAGCTTGTGGCTTTTGCTTTGGCGCGTTCATATGTCAGCCAGCTGCTGGTACTCGGTTACTTAGTTCGCTGGGGATTTAATTGAATGTCATTGACTTGGTCATATTGTTAGTAAGGTAGTGTTGTATAACAGTACATGTGTATTTTTTTTTTTGTTTTTTCTTGTTACAAGAGCACCGTAAAGTGATTGTACATCTATACACAAATACATAGAAACAAACATATGGCGATCTGCATATGCGTTTGTGTGTGTGTGTGGCTGTTGGGCGTCTATGGGTGCGACTTTTCTACTATTTTTGTGTTTTGCTCACATTTTTATTTTGCTCTGCTTTTAATTGCGCATTTTCACCAAAAACCAAACGCTTACTTTCTGCGATGTTTTCGCACACACACATATATGTATGTATATACATGCATATGTAATGATATGTATCCATTTATTGTTTTTTTTTTCTTTTGTATGGCAAACACTCTTTCATTTGGGAAGTAAACTTGTTGTGCTCTCGTACATCTGTAGCGCCTTGCAATCGCCCTCGGTGTAAGTGGAGCGTTTTGGCCTTTCATCTCGATTGAATAATTGGCTAAAATTGCTCAAGTGCAGCTTATTTTTTCACCATATGCATATGCAACATGTACCGCGTGGGCTTAGTGCAATGAAAGTTGCCAATATTTGCATGTAAATTTTTGCTATTAAAAGTGAAATTAATCGTTTATTTGATATTGTTTTGAAAAAATTTGAATGTCTAATTGAATTTTTAGTTTGCATTTTCGCGGAAGACTTTCTCACATGTTGTCATTTCCTGTTTAATTATATTTCTCTGTGAGGTGATTCTAATCAATGTTCATGATTGCGCTCATTGTGCGTAAAAGTTCTATGTGAGGCAAGACTCTTAAAATCAAATATATAAAGTGGAAATTTAGACAGATATTTAGCAACTTTATAATGGTATAATGGTAAAGGACTTACCACTTCTAAACTCACCACTGCTAACACACCATACCTAAATTCACCACACCTGAATTTATCACGTTAAAATTTATAATGATAGCAAGAACTCACCACTCCCGAATTCACCACTGATAACACAGTATCTAAATTCACCACACCTGAATTTACCACGTTAAAATTTATAATAACAAGAATTCACCACTGAAAACACACCATACCTGAATTCACCACATCCGAACCTATTACATTAAAATTTACAACGTTGGCAAGAACACACCATACTACATTCGTACTTAATAAGTTTAAACTCTATACTGAACTAGTTTTTATATAAATATTATCATCATATATGTATATATAAAATTCGACAGATTCAGCACGTATGTATACTAGGTGAGATAATAGTTTCAGAACCGTAATCCGTCACTCCCCAATCTCTTTAGAATTTATCGACGAGACGTAGAGAGGAGAAAGAAAGTATCAGTGTTCATTTCCAAGCTTTTCTAAATAGTTCAAATTGTAATCAAAAGGTATAAATCTTTAACATAAATAAACCAACCTTTTTTTGTTTTGATAATTCAATCACAAAACGGAATATCTTATACTCGTATTAGTAGGAGTTCTTCCTATGACTTTTATTAATACACTTTTCATTACTTTCGTTAAAAAAAGTGGAGTATCAATACTTTCTATTTCCTGGCGATTGTTAAAAATGAACAATATGTTCTTCTTGACGAACGTGCTACTAAATTTTGTTCCAAAGTAAAGAATGTTAAGAATTCGTAATACTTAATAATGAAATGTATGCTGGACATCTCCGATACTTGTTGAGAAACTTTTTTCAAGCTTTTACGCATTTTGCGAGGAGCATAGTGTAGCGTACAAGAGGATAAAAAGTCATTTTCTATCTGCGTATGACCTTCGGTCGTGTTGAAAATAATACAGAAAACTTTTGGTTTATCTTCAACATTTTTAGCTATCACAAAGCAACAATGTTCAAAGTTATTCAAGTGAGATTCATCGCTACTTTGCAAGGACAATCCCATGGCCTTACTTAACCTCCGTTACCAAAGATGACACGGACATAGTTTACTTTGACAAAGGAAGTACTCTAGTCGGCCATTTTTAATTCCGCTCCAATATCACTAATTTCTCTAGTGAACATTTGAATCGAATTACGCTCTAACGGTAACAGTTCGAAATATTTTTATTTTTATCGTCTGCTCCTCCAAAAAGTAGCTATCTTACGAGTTTATCGCAAAGTGGATGTCCGGTACGAACGAATTTTGTTTGGAGTGTTTGTAATGTCGTTTGCGTTTGTACAACAGGTTATAGTTGCAAATTTATTGCCGCACTTCATAAAGCACCAAAACTCGATCACTTTCTATTTTCCGCTGGAATTCGCGAAAATTATCTCAAATCCGCCTTGTTAATCGCATCATAGTGCAGCGATCTTTAAATCCGCGCCCAATAAACCGCAAAAATACAATTTCATTCATTCAGGTGGCAGCCACCTGTCGCTTGGACCAGGTAGCTCGGGTCTGCGTGTGCCTGAGTCGTATGACAACATTATCACAATATTTTTTTTTGCACATTACATTTGCGAACGCTCTTTCCTTTGCGTGTTTTGTATTTTGTTGCATATGCGACATGCAGCATGGAAACCAGTTGCGCTGCTTTATGCAGATCAGTTGAAAGCTGCAGAAAAAGACGAAAATTCGACAACTTGCATGCGAGTACATGTAAACATTGTTGTTGTTGTCGTTGTTGTGGAAAAAGTCAATGTCAACTTGTGTTGCTTTAAAAACAAAAAAGCGAGGGATCAACATGTCAAAACCAACATCTGTTGGCACGATCCCTCGCAGCGCCCTCTTGTCACTCATCGCGCAGTCAGGATGTGCTTTGACCAACGTCGGATGTCTAGCCGTAAGTGAAAGACACCTTTCGCGTCTGATTGCATAAATATTTACTTAGTACGAGTATTGCATAATTAAGTGCGGAGCAAAGCACTTAGAAAGTATATTTGTGATAACGGTATGTTTTATGAATTCATAACTTGATTTTGTTGCAAATACAATCACGTGCGCTTACATTCGTATGTAAAATCATTATTGCGGAAAATGTGACGACTTGACACTTTTAAACTCTTATCTTTTCAGTGGCTCCTTTCGTGTCTTAAGTACAAGAAAATTTACTTTGCATAACATTTAAGCGGACTTTCCCGGAAGTCGTATACGATTCAAATTGATTACTTAATTTTGAATATTTGAATAATATAAGCAGAGATTTGCTTAAAAAGGAAAAAACAGGGGTTATTTTTTCTAAATTATATAGATGTAATGCTTCCTTCAACGTTATATAAGGTCACTAAAAGTACAGCAGTAATCAGTCAGAAGCGTACAGCTTGGCCAATAAGGGAGGAATTATGTTCCATCAGACCGACAGATCATACACATCGAATATGGTTCGCCAGTAGTTTCAGGAGCTTAGTGGGGAGCTTCTGATGCATCCAACTTACAACAATCGTTTACGTGAGTACCTAGCCTCACGGTGCTTATCAATACAATGCGTTGATCAGCGCTCCAAATAATTCATCCTTTTTGCAAGTATCATTCCAATTGGTCAGGTGGAAGGGACAACTTATCTACCAAATTGGAGCGAACTCCAAGGGCTAACTTCTTCCCGTGGTACCAGACTTCAGTCTCCGGTCAGATCTTGCAGCATTTGCTCCTGCCAGTGGAGCACCCATTAAACTCATTGACTGGTGACATTTGTCGTTTCAAATGGATTTTTATTAGAAGGAGTCTCATTCAAAGTCTGTAATATCAGTTCTAGCTGCGTATTATAGTAATTTATTGTCCGGACCTGGCGTCAAGTGATTGCTATCTCTTCATAGCTATGGCGAAAAATTTTTCTTCTGAAAAATTCAAGAGAAAACTCAATCAAAGCTAACGAGGACCAAGGTTTCTATGATTATTATGCTGAATGCATACTAAAAGCGTTTCACTGAGCTTGTTGATGTTATCAAGAAAAAGGTCTACATATATTTCCTAACCAACTCCAATGCTTTTTATATTCCATGATTTGCCATTGTCCGCCGATGAATCTCTGGTTGTACATAGTTTTATTGAACTCCTCTGTGTTAATTCAGACTATTTGTTGTTTATGCAAACCCAACAATTTTTATACACCTTCTATCAAACCACAAGACAGATCACTTGATCATTTTTTAACCTGACCTAATGCATGCTTATTGGACAGACTCTATGCGAAAAGATCTCATAGTCATAGGCAAGTAATAACTTCTCCTTAGTAGTTTCATAGGGATAAAATCTTTTATACAAGCTGGGTTTCAAAGTAATCAGGACTTAAAAAAAAACTGATCAAATGGGTTTTTCGGCAAAATCCATTTATTTTATTCAAAATAGTCTACTTCTGATTCAATACAGCTTTTCGCACGGTCCAAAAGTATGTCAAACAAGTGTTTTAGCTCGTATGGCCGCCAGTATGTCGGTGCAAGCCTTTTGAATGGCCTCTACGTCTGCATAACGCTTTCTTTTCAAGGGCAAATGCATTTTTCTGAAAAGGAAGAAGTCGCACGGTGCCATATCAGGTGAATACGGGGTGTGGTTAATGGTTAAAATGTGGTTTTTGGTCAAATAATCGGTCACGTCGAGAGAGCAATTTTTGGACGTCAGTCAATTTCTGCGGAACAGACCGTGCACATACCTTTCGTAAGCCCAAATGTTCGGTCAAAATGCGATAAATCGATGTTTTGAAGGTGTTCAATTCTATTTCCATGAATTTCAATGATGATTTCGGTTGATTTTTGACGAATTCAAGCACAGTATCGATCTAACTTCCGGTGATCACGCATTTTGATTGGCCCACATGTTGATCGTCATTTATGTCCTCACGACCACTTTGAAAACATTGAAACCACTCGTTCACTCTGCTGCGGAATAGGCAATCGTCGCCATAAACTTTTTTCATCACTTAACTTTTCGGTAAAAGTTTTACCAACTTTAAAACAAAATTTAAATTTGGCTCTTTTTTTTCGAAGCTCATTTTCGCACCGATAACACAAACATACTGACACTTAAAACGCAATAACTTCACTTCCAATCGATAAAATGTCATGAAATTCTCACTGGAGAATCGATAAAGATAGCAGATTCTAACGCATCAGTCGACATATAGATGGCGTCACCAGCGGACGCTAAATTCAAAAAGTAATGTTTACTTTGGAAGTATATAAGGTATTATAAAAAGTTCCAATATGGTCGCCACGACTTGTTTATGGTGCCACTATTTTTCTTTTTAAATAACCATTGTATTGTTACGCTTTTAAACGTAAGTTAGAATAGTTTGTAGAAGTAACCGGAACCACAAAGTATAAAGTCGTCTATCTTAACATATTTAATTTGTTGTGTTTATGAGTTGGAGTTTAATCAGTTTCACCTGTGATAAGTGATATATACTAATTCTGCGGTAGGAATATCCTTTTGACTGTTTTTTTTTTAAATTGCTAGAAAACGTTTTGGGTTAAGAACCAATCTAAAGTTTAGTAAAAATTTCGTGGATGCTACGAAAAATAATATTCACTTTGAATTCACTTTTAGTAATATTGCTTTTTATATACCGTTATTTCTGTATGTGCAAATATGCACACGTTTAATGCTCCGTCAATAATTGGTTGCCATTGAAACCAAACTCATATTTATTTATAATGGAGAGCAATAAACTTGTTGTGCCATAAAATAATATCTTAACTAAATAACCGAGTCGCAAAAGCTGTTT
The DNA here is from genome assembly GCF_023373825.1 of Bactrocera dorsalis. Classification (NCBI taxonomy): domain Eukaryota; kingdom Metazoa; phylum Arthropoda; class Insecta; order Diptera; family Tephritidae; genus Bactrocera; species Bactrocera dorsalis. Next base: position 41,556,314 of record NC_064304.1, on the reverse strand, counting down.
ACGTTCACTTCAACCACTGATTACTGTCACAATTTCACCATAAAAAGATTAAAGAAACTCCTAACCGAGAAACGGCTACTTTCATTGTCACTGAACGAATATCAAGTATGGTATTTGTAATCGCATAAGTGTAAACAAGCAAAGCAAAGCTGAGATAATTAATTAAAGTAAAGTGCCGTTAAAAATTGCTTAATGTATCATAATGCAACCGCCAACTAGTTTAACTAGTCTAGTATACATACTTGATATAATATAATTACAGCACTGAGTCAGTACATATTAGTGTAAATTTCAAGCGGGACTTAGAAAACGAAAGCGAATTGCCGCCAACAACGGTGGTTGACATTTATGACGCTGTCACATGCTTTTGTTTAAAAAATTATACTATTTGCTTAAAAATTGTACTAAGTAAATAGTCGCATTTTAAGGGAATCATTTCATATGCTTGAAATAAGATGTATATCCGCCCTCAAACATAAGTTGTACTTAGGATCTCATCGATTTTCTGATCCTATAAGTGCTTTATAAACTCATTGCTACAGCTTTAGTTCTACTTCAATGTTGCACAGTGGGACGAAAATAGCGAAATGACATAAAATAATTATGAGATTATGGTTGTGGTTGGTATTAATACTGGTGATAATTATCTATGACTTCTAATTTATGAGTGTCAACAGTGACGTGAAGCCAAGTCGCGATTGCGACCCCTTTTTATTTTGATTACAGGAGATATTTCGTCTTGCCCCCGTTCAGTACCAGACCCATTAATTCACTTCCTTAACCCTTCTTGAGAAAGCAGAACTAACGGCGTGGTTGTTATGGCCAATATTATTAATGTCATCGGCGTACACCAGCAACTGTACACTCTTTCATAAGATTATACCTTCTGTTTTTGTTCTGCAGCTCGAATTATTTTCTCCAAGAGCATATTGAAGTAGTCACACGAGTCGCCATGTCTGAAACCTCATTTGGTATCGAACGGCTCGGAGAGGTCCTTCCCGATCCCGACGAAGCTTTTGGTATTGCTCATCGTCAGTTTACACAGCCGTATTAGTTTTGTGGCATAAAGGTTTCTTTTCGTGCTGTTAAAAGCAGCTTTGCAATCGACGAAGAGATGGTGTGTGTCGATTCTCTTTTTACTGGTCTTTTCCAAGGAAATGGGTCTTTCAGATTTTAAGCATTTCTTGGCAACCTTTAGTTATTTTATTTAGGAGCGTTCGAGCATGGTTAAAATATATCGCTTTTCAGAAATTCATATACAATATAAAGTATATAACGTTTATAAAGAGTGTTTTTTTTTAGACATGTGTTCAAGAAGAATATATTTATAGCGTTATTATAACGATAAGAACCAGGAGGCCCAATTCTCGACCTCTCTTTGCAGCAATTGAGGCCGAATATTCACTTTCAAGGCTTCAACGCATATTGCTAGATAAGCAACTTCCTATAACAGCATAAAAAATAGTCCAGCGGTGTTAAACCGAACGATCTTGGAGGCCACGCCACAAGCGTCTCGCGAGATAATGCGGTCATCGAAACTTTCCTTCAATAAATTGATTGCTTTATAGGCTATATAGCAATCAGAGCCGTCTTGTTAGAACCAAAGGTTTTCCACATCAAGATCCCCCTATTCAGGAACAAAAAAGTCGCTAATTATGGCTTTAAAGTGTCCCCCCTTGACTTTAATATTATAACCTGAGTTTTGAAAAAAATGTATTCTAATGATTCCGTTAACCCATAGAGCATACGAAACAGTGAACGTTGTTCCAGAGTAAGCCTGTTAATTATGAATTGGCAAACCAAACTGAGTGAAAAGTAAAGTAACGGCTGTCAAAACGACGAGCTCCGAATAGAGTATTGCTTCTTTGAAAACCACATGTCTAAAAAGCACCAATTGGAAAACTTCAAAGTCATACAAGTATATTCAACTGTAAGCTTTTATGGAATTTTCAAAACTTTTCGAGGCAAATAAAAATAGGTCACAATAAATATTAGACATAAAGAAAAACATTTTTGAGAATGTAACGTTAGGACCTTATATTGTTCATGTAAAAAATAATAATTATATTTTCATATCAAATGTCAATTTAAATAATTCCTGAAAAAAATTTCGACAAGTATCACTGTAGGCAACATAACATTATAAATCAGAACCTTTAAAAAACGAGACCAGTAAAGCTATTTTGGTGAAGTAGAAATCATTTTAGAAGGAACTTACATAAAAAATATTTTTTTCCCAAAAATTACTTTAAAAATCGTTATGGTTCGCTGTAAATGGTACGTAATATATTTTTTGCATAAACCTAGTGTTTAGATATGGGTTAAATAGGGATTAGAGGACGAATCTGCTACTATTATATTGTGTGCGGTATTTGAGTTTTATATTGACAAGATGCGATATCCCCCAATTCTAACCCAGTGTACCTTGTACTGATCATAATCATCATAGTTTTCCACCTCTTCTGCTTCTCCCGCAATGACCTTGCTCTACTCCAGTTACTCCAACAGCAGCACTCGCTACACTCATTACAATGAGTTGCTTATTCGCAAGAGTTCACAGCCTTGGCAGCAAAAGCGTCACTAATTGAGCGATTAAAGGCAATTTTAAAGAGCGCTTTGTTTTTTTTTTACAAACTTATTTTGCTTTGTTTGATTTATGTTTTGTTATATTTTTAATTTTTTTTTTCACCAAGCTGGCGCGTCTTGGAGTCTATTTTATCTATTACGTGAATCCCCAAATCTATTTATATTTAAAAGTGCAGTAGTTGAGCACTAAATAAGCACTCGTTCATTGAAGTATTCAGTGGTAAGAAGTGCTTGTAAACAATGGTGAGTACTTAACTTAAAAGAAGTAAGGTACGAGTACGAGTATAAATATTTTTTGTTATTTTTTAAGCTTACCAAGCGTCAGCAGCAGACTAAACCGCAACCAATTGACCGCGTCCATATTGCCTCGTTTGCTTGCGCTGTGCTTTTTACTGCGCAGCTTCGCTATTTGAGTTGTTGTTGTTTTTTGTTGCTGTTGTGTACTTTTTTATTAGTGATAATATTTTTTATATTTTTTGCTTTATTGATTTTGTGGTTTCGGCAGATTTGCGCTTTGCTTTTGAAGTTAGTCTTTCGTTTTATTTCACTTCGTTACAATTGCGCGGCTCATTTACCTGGTGGCGCACAATGCAAATATAACTTTTTCAATATTTCTCTTTTTTTGTTGTTATTTTTGCTACGCCATCGGCACAATTATTTACGCCAAATACGCGCGACAAGCGATTTAGCCGAAACGTTGCATTGCGTTGCCGGAGTGTTGACGCTCGCTATTTTACGCCAATTATTTTTTGTGTTTGAGATTTTTTTGTATTATTTTTGGTATTTCACAATTTCTAATTTATAGTAAATTTTCAACACTTTTTTCTGTTTATTTTTTTAATATTTTTTAATTAATTCCCTTTACTTCTAACTCGTGATCTTTTGCACTGCTCTCTATTTCGTTTTGAGTTTCGTTTTTCTATAGAAAGTATGCAAATATTCACTTTAAATAAATATTATTTATGCTATAAAGCTAAAAGTAATGCTAATAACGTTGACTTAGTTTTGCTGCAAAAATTTCGAAAGCACACACTCACGCCTTTCCAAGCATCTTCATTTGTTCCCTACACGAAATGTTCATTCTTTGCGTCGCTCTTTCGCCGACTTAATAAATATTTATTAACTTAAGACAATCACTAACCTCGTTCAGAAATCGAACACTTACTACTTATGACTTCTCAACGAATTCCTGCATTTTATTTTTTATTTATTTATTTTTTTTTTTGCGTTCGATCGCATTTTTTTCACTTGACTACATTTATAGTTTTGTGTTAGTTGTTATTATTATTTTTTTTATTTCCTTTTCATATCAGTTTTAGCATCATCACTGATATGCAGAGTTGTCGTGAAAGTGAAATTTCATTTAATATGTGGTATTATTGTTGGAAAATGTGCGTATATCTTCTAAATATGTCTACATATGCATGCTTATTAGATTTCAAAAGGAAGGAAATAGTCGAATTGTCTGCGCACGTTTGCTCGGCTGGGCAATTTTAGTTCGCGAAGAATTAAAAATTTAGATCCATACTAAATAGATGCCAGCATACAAATATACATATGTATATATTCTTATTTCTCATGCCCTCAACTATTGTTAGCCGCAGCTGTGCTCGATATATTTCTTGATTGAATTGTGTGAACAGCTACAAATGCGGAAATGTTGATTTGCAAACAAAAAAAACTTAAAAAAAAGTAATAGTCGCGCATTCTCATTCATAAGATAATCTTATAGCAGTATGTAAAGAAGAATATTAAGATCTATTAAAACTTAGAACATATCTATTAAAAATCTGTCATCGATAAATTTCTGCTTTGATTTTCTTGAGATTTGAGCAATCTCTGCTCACGCTTCCCTTATCACTTACTAGATTGCTTTGAAAACCGTGTGAAACGGGTATTCCAAAAATTAATTTGGTTATGTCGTTTTGACTGTTGATTGAACACCTCAATGAAAAATACAGAATATTTTAGCGAAAATCACAAAACAATACAAAAAGATGCGCACATATGTACATACATATATTTTCTATCCATAATCCAATAACCTATAACAGTGCGAAACCAAAAATAATAATAATAGAGATTGTGACCGTCAGCTAACTAACTGTTAAATTCCGCACTAGAAAATATCTACTTCTTTATTAAAAACTTTGTTAGTTGAAAGCTTTACTTTGTTTTGTTTTTGTTTTCTAAATTTTTCTTCGCTTTCTATTAGCACTTAGAACAAATGCAATTTATAATTCAGAAAATCATTAAATTTCTCAGAAAATATTGATCAATCACACGCAACTGGGCTTTAAGTTATTCTCCATGTTTTGAAGCCTATATACAAAAAACCTATATTTAAGAAGTTTTAAGTTAAGATCTTCAATACCATCCCGACAACGTCAATGTGTTGCATAAGAAAGTATAGTTTCCGATCTTGTTCACATTGTGACGCATGAAAAATTAAGCGATTTTCGTGAATTTTTTTAAGAGAAAGTACGCGATTGAATATTTCAAACTTCTTTGAACGTAATAAGGTATATTTTCAGCTATATTTTAAGATTTTTTTTTACAAAAATGTTGAAAAATAACGGAGTTATGGGCTCTCTTCGGAGGTGCCAAAAAAAAGTGCCCCAACTGCTGGCATAATTCCGGCCGAATCAGTAGCTCAAATAAAAAAAATTGAGAAGATTGTTAAACTTAAAGATATTTCCTCTACAATGAACTACGATCTTTGAAAAATATCAAAATTTAAGAAAATGGCGTAATTTTGAAAAAAAATCGGTTTTTTACGAAAAAATAGTCGTTTTTTAATGCCAAATTGACAATTTTCAACCAATCAAAAAGATCGTAGTCTATTGTATAGCAAATATATTCAACTATACCCAGTTTTAATTTGAAGTCGATCGGTCAATTTCTCGTTGAGTTATGATGTCAGCAATTTTGAAAAATGTCGTTTCGAGAAAAACGCGTTTAGAGTTTCACTTATATACATATGTTTGCACCTCTGAGCGGTCGCTGTTTAGAACGCTGCCATTCAAAAACTATTCAAGATACGACCTTGCCGATTTCACAAGATATTTTTGAATTATAAACTATCAAAAAAGAAAAAAAAATTGTTTTGAAAGTGTCACACTAGTATAGCCTCTTAAGGAGCCAGGGTACCCTTTAAAAGTTATCTGTTATCTAGCTGAATACATACTCTGCGACCGTGGAGATTATTTCTTGGTAGAACTTATACACTAGAATCAGCTGTGCTCGAACTCTTACCGAAATAAAAGATGCAATGTTCCCTAATACATTGAAGTTAACTGTGAAAATAATATTTCCGATTTTAGACGCACAATTCATATAAATTCCACTCCGGCTTTATCGAAATAGCTACTGTTTTGTCTCATTAGATTTGTCGTATTAGCCGGTATCGTATTTTGCACACGCAATAAATTATCTCGAAAAAACAACTCAGAACCTGGTCATTTCTATTTTATGTTAATAGCATTCGATTTACACCAGCTGAACTTTAATACACTATGACTGATTCGAAAATTTCCAAAACTGAAGATCTTTAATTAAGTATAATTTAGTCATATTTTATATTTTTTAAACAATGAAATTTAGTTAAAGTCAAAAAGGAATGTTTTTATTTAAAATATATTTGCTAACAATATAACGTGCGGTCTGTAAATGTACAGAATGCTACCTGCTTTCGTAACGACCAAGATTTCCAAATCGCAAAGGATAGTCTGTTCCTTCGATCCCCTTATTAATGTTCGATTCGCCAAGCGTCAAAGAGGGGTGAATTGAACAAACTACACCTGTGGTGCAATTCTACGCTAACATGTCTTCTGAGGCATGCGCAATTGTGCTACGATTCTTTCTTGGTGAGTGAAATGACGAATCGAACACTGCTTATGTTTAATGTATGTTATGAGATAAGATAATTCTGAGTCACTGTTATTGATATACAATACAATTATGATTCATCAAATCTTTAGTCTGCCCTATTGAATGAAATATATTAGGTTGTGAAAAAAGTCTTGCGGTAGTTTCGCAACTGAAAGGTTTTGCTTCAGTTTAAAATTTAACGTAGGTCAAAGTTGCTTATTCAGTCATTATTCCTTGCGGGAGATCTAGCTGAGAACATACTTGTATATAGTAAATATTTTACTTCGTCAAAGCCCTCCAAAAAATCTATTGAGAGTTAAAACACAGACTTCTGTCATAATTCTACTTTATTCTCATAAAAATATTGTATTTTATAAAAATAAAATAAAAAAGTTTTGGAAATTGCAGTCCTGGTGCCTAAGCCCAAAAGATAGTGTATAAGTATATCAAACAGTATTGCATTAAAAAATCCGATGCGTAGACCAGTAATGTCCACATCTATTATTTTTTAGATGCGACCATGCCAATAAAGCCGCTTAATGGAATTTACAGTATATGACATAAATTTGCCAAAACAATTTTCTCAAAAATATTTAGTTTCGTGATCTGCATACTAATATTTTCCATTACAAAACTTTATAAATTGTATTTCATTTCTGTTTCTAGTTTTTCATGTTCAATATAAATTTGTTAAAACAATGATTAATTTTTGTAGATCTTTTTTTTATATTTTGTAATATCTTGGTTTCTCACTTTATTCACTTATATTAATCAATGTCGAATGTCACCAATCAAGAAAGCTTACTTCTTCTCGGTTACAAGCGGCTTCTGAAAGTCACCGTTAGAGCTTATATTTACAGCTATTATTTTGCAGATTTATATCTCACTCAAACTCAAAGCTAAACAGCAGCTATGACAAAACAAAACAATATGTTATGTTACCGTTATAACAACTCGAACGGGCCAATAACCGAACTTGCGTTTATACTTTTCAACGCGCGCTTTCAAACTGTTTACAAGCCGTGTACAACAGACGGCTTGAACCGAACCAAACTGACTGAACTGAAAGTGAATTTACTTCATGAAAAGCCAAGACGGCATGAGCTCGCAAATTAACGCAGAAGTAGAGTTTAAGACATTTGAAATTGTTACCGTCGCTCAGAGACAAGTGGCGTTGAGCGTGAAACCGCGCTCCTAACTGATTTTTGAGAGCACAAACACGTCTTCGTACCAAACTGAGTTACCGACTTGTGCCGCACGTGTTTAAGCCCGGTTTTATTGTTAGTAAGCCAACGTTCGGTTAAGGAAAAAGCGGCACACGCTAAACTGATATGAATATTAGTAAAGAGCTCTGTTGGTTTGACGCACTCCTGATATTTTCTCTCTCATTTCATTTCATTCATCATTAACTTGATCATTTCGTCTCTCAAATTGTGTGCCTTTGCTCTCTACCTTCAATGGCATTGACGTAGGTCGTGCTGTTTGTTGTCTGTCTGCCGGACGGTGTTGACTTGTCTACTTACCGTTATCTCAGTGAAAAAGCTGTAAATAAGCATGTATTCGGACGCAACATCCGTGCGGGGTGTGCTGGCGCGCGCGCTTTTATTTCCATTTTATTTCAATTTTCACACTTAACTTAATGAAGACATTAACGACTCGGCGCGGCACGGCCCTGCCGCAAGACAGCCGGCAGTAAGCAGCTGGAAACTGCCTGCAGACATCACGGTACTTAGGGGGTACTCGTATAAAGGTACGTGCCATGCATTGTGGTTTATGGAGCGCGTCTCATGACTTTCGTTGCAATTGATTTTTATGTTTGTTGATTTCTTTTTCACTATTTTCGAATCATCCAACACAATGTACTATATGTGTTTTACGCTTTCGGTAATTTCTTTGAGTTTTCGGTTGTCTTGAACTCGTTTGATGTACATCGCTGTATCAGTTTCATAGTTTTTATGTGCTCTTGCTAGTTTGATAATTTATGGTAGAAATTATTTATAAATAAGAGAAGCTCTAGCAAAGAAACTTTCCACTGCTTGCTTCTGTCGCTAGTTATGTCGCTAGTTTAGTAATAAGGATAGATATCGATGCTCTTTAGTGTGAACACAATGTTCAACCACACATCCCTTAATTGTTAAATAAAGAAAACAACCGCAAATATTTTTTGCTTATGTGACCAAAAATCGCTACAAAAGATTGATCAAAGCAGCACGCACTCCTTTGGTATTGACGGTGAGCCAAACATTGTTTCAGACTATCCAAATTTCTGTGGAGTTTTCGACAGATATATACTCCAAATCTGATAACAAACTGTAGTCCATTGGTACATATCAGTCGGACAATCTTCTGCAGCTATAAAACCAATACTTTTGAGCCATTGCTGGTTGGTTTTTGCCTTGTGTACTAAAGCCAAATCTTTTTGGAAAGTCCAATGTTCTCAACCGAAGAGAGTATTATTTAATAGCCTAACCATGTCTTCTAAAACAATCGGCTGGTACATTTTAAACCCAGCTCGAATCCCTTTTTCACACAAGATACACTTCATCATGAACCCGTCCTTACAGGAGACTCCTCACCCAACCATCACAGTACGTGGTTGGTGAAAACATTGAACTGTTGGAATAACTTCGGTTGCGCCTTTGGAAGTATTTGCGTACATTTTGTCGTACAGTGAACATTTTTTCACCTGTAAAAAGGATGACTGTTGACCACATACCACTGAAAAAGCCGCTTACATCTATTATGCATAATTGACTTCAATTGTGTTGTCAGAAGATGATCAGTTGACCGACGGCAGGCTCTCATGTGAAGATCATCTCGAATAATTCTTGACATTTATCTGGTCCACATATCCAAATCCCTTGGCAAAAATTTATGTTTGCTAAGGTAATTTTCGTTTTTTTTCTATTTTGAAGTAAACAAAATTTCTATTGTCACTCGATACTCGTAGAAGAGATTGTGAGAACACGATCAGATTACTAACTGACCACTCTGGTAGCGACACATGCCCGAAGAATAGGGCTGACAGATCGAAAAGACTGCACGAAATGTCTAGAGCCAGGGAAACAATGGCTTGCCGGCATTGGCAAGACTACGCTGAAAGCATATGGGGTCTCTACGGTGTGAGTATGATTCACTGGAGGAGGTTATACCACAGAGTTTGTTAAAATTCGTGCCAAGCGCAGATGACTACTCTTCATGGACCTGTAACTGAAAACTGGTATCACAAAGAATCAAAACTGTTCTACTATGCTTGGCTCATTCGCCTGCTAGATTAACATAACCTTACCTAAGGTAATTTTTTCGAATGTATTCGCGAACAGGTAAAATCCTGGCTGAATTGGTTCGAAGCACCCGAATCCGACTACATATTTCTTTCACTCCCAACGTGGATTGGTTCTTGTAATTTTTATAGCAAAATATGTCTTTCGTCACACAGTTCACAGTCGCCGTGATTACTTCCTTCTCATCTCTGTATTTTTTTTCAACAACCATATCTCTCGAGGTCTCTCAGTAATATTTTTTAAAAAAGTGAAAAAATCTTTCTCAAAAATTATGTCTATGAAGATTATATATGGCGTATCGTACCCTGGTTACAATATGAACTATTACTACCAAACGGTAATGGTAGTTTCAAAGCAAGTGTGACACTGAAGAAGTGTTATTGCATCTCCTGGTGCTGGTTTAATATTCCCAGCGGTTCTTATAAAAACTAAATTTCTACTGTTAATTTCATTGCTGACTTCAGTGTTTCAGTGCCGCCGTCTCATGATACATTTATTGAGAACATGTTCACGACTGTCAAACATGTCTAAATAGATTGTTTAGTCTAACATTATTTGTCCTTCTACTAACACTTTATTATTTTTTGAACTCAAAAGAAATTAGTTTTTTCTTGAAAGACGAAAGGGAATATCAAGAGAAACACATTTTTCTTTCGGTCTTATTCTCTTTGAAAAGCACCGCAGTGAAAATTGCTTTCTAAATGCAAATGGCATTTAAATGGCCTACAGTCGATTATAAGAAGCCAACCCCGTAAGAAAAATTGTGAATGAATTTCATTTGACATTAATCATAAGAACATATCCATTTCTATGTGCCTATCCTACTTCTAAAGTCTCCAGATATACAAAGCAAAGTAGATATTAGGTTAGCCTGAATTTTTGTTCATTTTGTATTTTACGAAATCAACTAATAAGGAACTGATCCGAAGCCTAACAACAATTTAAAGTACATATCACAGTTACTGATACCAAAACAATCGCATCATATCAAAACACATAAATATTTGCTAGTTACCGTCATAAGCCTTGAAACCGATTCTTTTTTTTGTAAAGTTTTATAGGAAATTGCAATGAAAGCTTGGAAATTTCTCACGGGTGCTGTTAAACCAGTAAATAACTTCCTTTCCATGCCTTTGCATAAATCACCACAAAACTACATAGGTTAAATAAGCAATCACTAAGCTCTGTTGCAGAATCTTCGCAAATCACAAACACGGCATGCCCAACGCACCGGTTGAGAGAAAAAAGCCTTTAGAAAATGACTGTTCGTGTCACCACCACATTGCTCAATTACTTCTGTGTGCCTTTTCGATTTATTTCTGCTTCAATAGTGGGCTTGAGAAGCTTTGCGAAAATTGAAAATTCTTTTTCCAATTTGTTTCATTATAGATATTGACTTGTTTTGCCAGAAAAACAGCTACAAAATTTCTGTGCAAACGTTATATACGATAATTTAATAGCTTTTTCGCACAGTGGTTAATTGATCAATTAATGCGAGCAAAGCATAAAGCGCTCATTTGGATCGATTTACCACGAAATAAAAATCTTACTATCTTATTCTTAACTAAATTCAAATCGAGTTGAAACTCGATTGCAACTGTACGGCCATTTAATATATCACCGATAGCTCCTTACAGCATTATAACAAAATATATTTCGGAGTCTATTCTCAGAAAATAGTTTTGGAACCCCATATACACAATATATCTTCGCCTCATAAAATCAGCAGCAATGAATATTCAATGCTGCCCTATGATTTATAAATATTTGACAATTAGTTAATTGATTGATATATAGTAAAAAGAACGATAGATTGTATTGCTTATAAATAGGTTGCCTTTTATATTTGAGGATTAAAGACCAAAAATAAATCATCGAAAATCGCTTTATTGTTTTTCAAAATTTTCTTCATTAAGATTCATATACTTTTGAGTTTAGATCTTATTTAACTGAACTTCAGTTTTTACGTTGCTTGCAATTACAAAAAAAAATGAAATAAAAAATCAATTTTACTCTTATAAAAAATTATTATTATCTTATTGTTTAAAAAATTTCCAATTTCGATTACACATATACAAATATTATTTATCGTCATTAAGAAAATATAAGCTATCATTTTACTAATAACCTTCTATTTTTTATTTTTTTCTTTTCAGGTAGGTGATACATGTGTTTTATACATAAATCGTGGAAACTTCGACACCAAATCGGGTAATCTAAAAATTAAATAAATGAATCTCCCTATGCCGTGGAGAGTCTTACTGTGCTAATAATACGATAATGCTTTCCTTAAAGCACTCATTTAAAAAAATAAGTATTGTGACCATTATGTCTAACGAATGTGACTTATTTTAATAGCTAGCGTTTAGTCGCTATCGAAATCAGGGTAAAATGATATGAAACCTTATGATTCGAAAAAGCGCCATCAAATTCGAAATTTTCTACAATCTTTGACATATCATTGTGGAAAGAAATAAGTTTTGAGATTTTTATTTAAGCAACCCAAACTTGACAACATTACGTAAGTTGCCTTTCGGGATTCGAGAAACAAAAACAAATTTTAATAATCGAAAATCGCTTCATTGTTTTTCAAACTATTCTCCAATCAAGATCTATACAGGTACATGCGTTTGACAAATTGTCGAAGCAATTTGACTACTCTGATTGAGGTGAAGATATCTGCATTTTGAACGCATCAACCACTTCTTCAGGTGTCGAAAAACGTTGACCTCTTCGTTTATCTTTCACGTACGAAATAAAATGAAGTCGTTCGCTGCCAATTTAGAACTTTACTGTACGATGGATTATTCATCGAATCGATGTTTTAAGCGCTTAAAAATCCAGTTGATTCTGGCGAAGTATGAGAGCACGCATTGTCATGGTGAAGAGTGATCCGTTTTCTTGGAAGACTACTGGCAAACTGGTACCAACTGAAACATACATGCAGTCGACTGATATTTGCTTTCGGGCACGTATTAGTAAATCCACATTTCACCATCTGTCACGATTTCATAGACGTGTTTCGAAGCGTCACTTTCGTATATTTTTAACACTTATTTGGGCTAATCGACACAAACCTCTTTTTGAGCGATCGACAAATTGTGTGGACTTCAACGTGAACCAATGTTTTTTACACTCCAATTTTGAATTTTTACTGGTTCCTTTAATGCCCAAGTTGTTTCAATTTCATGATAGGTCACAAGACATTTTGGCAATATTACAGAACAACAACTGATTTGTACGAACTTCACGAAATTGAATTGAAATTGAATTCGCCATACCATCGATAAACACTAGTCCTTGATGGAGTTTCATTGCCAAAAATTAAAATAAGTTGACGGATCACTGTTACTGAGTTAAACTGCAACGAAAGTTGTAAAAAATAATCGCCCAAAAATGTTTGGCCGAGATGAATATTGTAAGTTACTGTAAACAACACAAAAAGCAGTCGTATGTCAAAACGTTTTGAGTATGTATTAGGGTGATTAAAAAAAATTTTTTTTTCGATTGATACTCGGAAAAATAGGTTCCTAGAAATAAAAAAATTTCCTAAAAATCATCAAATTTTAACTGTTAATATCTTTTAAACGGTTGGGTTTACGCAAAAATCATAGGAGACATTTTTTTAGGGCATTCAATTTCCTACAAAATCTAAGGAACAAGATATTTTTTCAAGTAGTTGGAAGAGAGATATAAATTTTTACATCTGATAATAAGAACAAATAGAAAACTGTATGTAGGAGGGCCTTCCCGTTACAATTAAATACTCATATTTGGAGAGGCTTTTTTAGAGGGGTCTAGGAACTTATTTTTCCGAATACCAATCGAAAAAAAAAATTTGAATCACCCTAGTATATATGTATATCATCAAAAATGTCAAACTTTGCAATAAAGTTAGTTACCAGATTGCAACGCTATTGTTGTTAAATTCCGAAATATGAAAGGCAATATTATTATCATTAATGTTCAATTAGGAATCTATTTGGGTATATTATTGGGTTCGATTCGTGATATTTTAACGCTCAAGCTATCTCTGTTTTAGGAAAAATATGGGTATGCCAAAAACAGTTAATGTTTTGTAATGACGGTGAAGACTAAATTTTCATGATCTCTCTTCTAAGTCTAAATCTAGTTTTGTTTTTTATGCCATATTTTTTGTATCGGATATGGAGTTCTACACACCACGGGATTTTGTGATTCAACACGTTTTTCAATTTATTTTTACTTTTAAGTTTTCGTTTCGAATATCACATGAGTCACAAAATTTTTTGATTTTCTCTGCTGGAAGCTTTTTAATACAACTTTTTGAATTTTCTTATAATTTGTATCGAACTAACAACCAGTTTTAACGTTAAAGCATTATTAAACCTCAAGTTACCCAAGGCACCATTAATTAGCAAATATGTATCACAAACATATGCCTTGGCATTTTGAAAATGTATTTAATTGCAGAGTTGCTTAAGCGCTATTTACAATTCAATTATTTCACTAGAGAACTGATCCGAAATCAACCAAAACTGCAGCAAGTATTTGCGATTAATCACTTTTATCACGGTTGGATATAACAGCATGAGATACATTAATTGATAAATTTAACTTTGGTGAAAGGAAACGCACAGTTTGCTATAAATATAGTATGTATATTACAGAAAAAAAATATATAACATATAAAGATTTTTAAGAGATACAGCAGTAATTTAGAGCTATATTTTTAAGATGCAATCATTGCAAAAGATAATTTGCATTTTTCAGCCATACATTTATACAATATATCTTCATAATTATTTGATGGATTCTTATAGATGCTAACGAATTGTTTTTTATACCGTTGGTTAAGATCTCAAAATATAACGAGAACTTAAATCAATGGATACAACTTACATAGGAATAATTTATATCTAAAATACATTTTCTACGAGGGTAGTCCGATAAACAAACATGCCACAAAAAATACAAACATTTTTGAAAAATCTTGTTGATGCCCACTCCTTGTGAACAACCTTGTGATGAACAATCACTTTTTCAAAACGAACGAATTATGTAAGTCCACTCTTACGACTATCCATTGATCTCCGGTTTGTAGTAGTGAATTCATTCTTCGTCAACGGTCACAAAACGATGCAGAAAGTCTTTCGGATTGGGAAACTGCTATGAAATTATTTCATGAAAGTTATTTTTTAATACTGCATACATGGTGTAGGGGATCAAACAGATTTTGAGGGTAGTCTGTTGAATCATTCCGAGCAGTATCCGCTCTTCACCTCATCATAAACTGATAACATTTCTCAAAATTATGGTAAACACTACTTAACCCTCGTCGAGACCAACGGGTCTGGCCAGGCATATTTTGTTTTTAAATGTTATTTAAATATATTTAGAGTGTAGCAAACGACTTGCGCTTCCAGGTAGCTTCCTAGAATTTTATTGTCTATAGAATTCAGAAAAAAAAGTTCAAGGATATCGTATAGAAAAGGACGAAAAAAGGATATTATAATATTACACCTTAGTCGAGACCAATGGTGCTTGGCTAGACCCCATATATTTTGTATGAAAATATATGAACTTTGGTATGTTTCTATCACTTCGAACGGTTGATTTATCTGTTTTCATGTTCGTTACATGTCCAAATTGGTTTTTATGTTTATCTAGGTCAAATACTTTAGCCGCTAGAGCGTTTTAAAGGTTAAGAAAAATGTAATTTTTCTCAAAATGTTACATTTTTTGTGAACGCTATTGCCACGCCCCTGGTAGGGATAGAGGGGAGGTTGAGGGCTTTCTTGAAAGCACCAGGGGTGAACTAACTCGCAAAATGATTTTGGACACCGCCCGCCCGGCTCCATACCCCGCCCCCCCAACTGTAGTGAAACAAAGGGGGGGGACTTGGTGAAAACCCATTTTCGCCTATTGCCACCCCCCCGGTGGGGCCTTGGAAGCGAATTATATATTTCCTGAAAGCTCTTTAAATTACCTAACCGGTGCAATTTATTTGACCTACTTATGTCAAATACTTTAGCCGCTAGAGCGTTTTAAAAGGTTAAGAAAAAATGCATTTTTTCTCAAAATGTTTCATTTTTTGTGAACGTTATTGCCACGCCAAGCGTGAAAAAGGCAGTCAATTTGATTTCAATCAAATCGAGAGGTAAGAAATTTCAAAAATGTATCTATATTGTACATATATGAGCATAAATACAACACGTATTTCCATACAAATGTATGTAAACACATAGGGGCCTAGCCAAGCACCATTGGTCTCGACTAAGTGTATCAGACCGTTGGTCTCGACGAGGGTTAAGGGGGGAGACAGCTGTAGAACTTTCAAAAAATTTAAATTTTTTTTTCGCCTTAATCAATTGAAAAACTATTCAAAAATATAGCCCCGAAGTTTCATTGGTATACTCCGAATATTTTCAAAGAAATGGGCCCCAGAACCACTGCACTTTATGCAGCGGTTGTATATGTACCAAAACTTTGAGGCGTGTTTCCTCGACACTAACTTTTTTATCTGGCCGTCAAAATTGCGAGCGAATTATGTAATCGATTTACCTCAACTAAAGTCTATATTTTTTAGACAATTTTATACTCAAGTGCGTGATAGAGCGCTTTTCCGAGAAAAATGGCATTTTGACAATTGTATAAGTATTTTGATCTTGAAAAACAAGGGTAAAAATGGCAGTTTTTTTAGAAAATCCAGGCCTACATGCTTAATTTTTCGAAATTCTCAAAACCCCTCTACTAAGTATGTACTTGATAAAAGCTTCTTGATTATAAAGAATTTACTTTTTTCATATCAGATAAGAAGCCTAGTCAGGCAGTTGAAGATCGCAAAAAATGTCAATCAACGGAATCGTTGACATTTCCGCAATATCTTTTTTTTTTTTGACATAAAATAATTTTTATTTTGTAGTTCAATAATACCTCTTACTATACATATATGCAAAAATTCATATTTCAGAATTTTTTTTTTTTACTGTGTGTGCACTATACACAAGTCTAGGTCTGAGGGCAAACATGGCGTTAGAGCCGTATCAGAGACATGATTGATACGGAAGCAATTCCTTGCCAAATTTATTCAACTCTTTCATCATTAATTTATTACTATGCCGTCAGCGTCTTCGGTGTTCTCATGACCTGCACGGAATTTAGCAAAGCATCTACGAATGGTTGATTCACTTCACACAGTTCTCAGTTCAGTTCTCAGGCGGCAGCACTTAGGACAACATCATGTCTCTTGTGCCTTGGCAGATAACCAATTTAAGCCTTATCCAGCAACTCTGTAAATATGATAAAATACCTGATTCTTTTCCGTCCCAGCTGCCCGATGTCTCTCAAGTTAGAGCATTGAGAGCCATGGAATTTGTCGCTTCTCACCGGCTGAAGACTGGGCATTGTTCCAGCGTCTCATCATCCTCCGCACATAAGGTGCATACCGCCGAATCTATTTTTCCCAATAATTGAAGGTGAGATCTTGCCCTGTGGTGATCCCTACAATATTGGTAAGCTTCCGTTTGTCTAAAAGTAGAAACTTTTTCGTATATCCACCATTAACCCTATCCTAAACTAACTCGTATGCCCTATGTTGATGGTGTTTCAATACCTGAGGTATTCCTCTAGGGAGCACTGCTTCAAACAACCCTTGCTGCCTTGCTGAACCGCCTAGGGCAGCTTAGGAGATTGTGTCTCCAGCTGTATTGAGCGGGAAAGCTTGTCTGACTTTTCATTTTCTTCTCTGCCTATATGAACCAGATGATATTAACTGTGTTTCCTGCCAAAAGTATACAGTTACATAACTAACGTAGTATGACTTTTTATTGGCACTACGGATGGTCTTAGTTGCCGCGTGGCTAGATTGCTTAGAGCAGAATCCCTCTTGCCACCTTCTGTTATACCCACAATTTCGGCTTGAAAGACAGAACTTTAGTAATTTAGTTTGGAGCTGCATTCCGTGTATGGATTCCTACAGAAATGTTCATGTTCCTGTTTCACCCCTTGATCCGTCAGTGAATATATATGTAGATTTCGCCGCTGGAACTATCGATCACAGAACAATTAGCTCAATCTTCTCTACTGGGGAATGAAAACGATGTGTTTAGTTCCTCGTGGGTCTCCTTGATTCGATGGCATTGCCCACTTAACCCCAGCACATTACTTTCAGATTATCCAAAAAAAAAGTTATCATTTTATTGGCCAACTTAACTTAAATGAACTCAAGTATTAATAGCTAAATTGCGAAGAATTTAAATTTTAGATCTTTCTGAAAAGATATCTAGCGTCTTTTATGATCTTCCAATTTTATTCGTGGAACGGACTTCCAACGGTGGCCATATTTTATTAGCACGTGTGGGTAAATAACGCACATTTCACCAAATCCATTAACCTGCTAAGCGATGATGTTTACAAAGTTCCATTTTTCAACTGCATCCCATCATTTTAAGCTACTCAATTCACACACACGCACACAAAAACACACAGACTAAGTGAGAAGATTGCAGCAATAAAACAACTTTTAATTACTAAATAAACTCGGTACAGCAATTGCGTCAAGCGTGTGTATGCCTGCTATTTATGAAGCTACTCAGTTAACATATCATGCACTGATACTTACCTGTCAACACACATACTTACATACATATGTGCAGACGCACTTTGGTAATGCATACGCCCAATGTAAACAAGACTAATTGCTGGAAAATTCAAAATAATATAATAGCAAATGATGTTTTCGCATAATAATAATGTAGCATGCACTCACACACATACACACACACACATATGCACTTACTGCTTTGTGGTACGGTGAAAAAGCATAAATACCCATTTAAATGCGTGTGAATTTGATTGCACGTGTGCGAGGAATTCAATCCGCACGCAATGCGTTGGCAAATTTTCATTGTCTGTTTGTGTGCATTTGTATGTGTTATGTGCATATGTGTGTGTATATGCCTACTATATGCTAATTTAAGAAATGTGAAATGGCCACAACAAATGAATTACCTTGCCGGCCGTAAGTTGCTCCGCAATGACACACACATACGCATATTTATAAATGTGTATGCATTTGAACTCATATATGCGTGTATATGTGTACCTGGCCGTGCAGTGTTTAAAAATCTAATAATTTGCGAAATAATACAATAATAACGGACACAACACAGAGGCCGGCACACGCATAAAATTTGGCACCTGCCTTACATATGCATATATCAAACAACAATAACAACAACGGCGGCAATTAAAACGGCACATGTCGACGAATAAATTAATTTACTCTACAAAATTCAGACAACAGCAAAATGTATGTGGAGTAACATTAAAATAAAGCCGAATAAAGACAACATACATACATACCTTGCATACACATACATACATATGTATGAGTGTACTTTTATATGTGTCCCCAAATGCATATATGTACATAAGTGTGTGACGTTGTAGGCGGATGTGAAGGCGGATGCAGGCGAATGCTCATTTTTGAACCCACATGCTGGGCTTTAGTCTATATTTTCCCAAACTCACAAACACATATACATACATACACCCACATACACATACATGCATGTGCTTATTGGCATTGTCCACACATTGCATTTGTGAATTGATATTTTTTACAAACTGTCCAAAGTGCTAACGATTTATAGAGCTCATTGAATTGTTGTTGTTGTGCCTGTGCTGCTTTCATAGCTTGTTGGTTGGAAATCCATCACGCTTTGCTGAATCTTTTCTCACTTCTATTTTTATATCTTGCACTTGCATTCATTGATTGACATAGTACAAATGTACTTGCATGTATTATATAAGTATCTCGTAACACTGCACTAGTAAAAGATTTGAGCTATTTCAGATAGAAATGCTAAAATCTGGTCAAAACCTTATGAAATTCGTTTTTAATTCAGCAAGAATTACTTAAAATTAGCACGATGAGTACTTGATTCTGGCTTATATGAAAAATGTATCCATCTGATGAGATATCCCTCCGAAATTGGGTATCTGCTATCGAGTATCTGCCAAACGGCTGAACAGATCGATTAAAAATCTTCTAAGACCTTTTTAGAGATATTTATCAGATAATAATCGAAGAAATTAAATTTTTAATAACAATTTTAATTTAACAATTTTTCACAAGTGTAATTTTTTAGACATGATTTTTATTGACATTTAAAGAATATAAAAAAATTAAAGACATCGACAAATTACATATCATTGCAGTGGAGGCTGCAAAGAAAGCCGAGGAGCGATAGATAGATGTACATATGACAAAGAATTTTATCAATTTTCAAAGAAATCGGTTACTTAAACCTTGAGATAACATATCAACTTGAGAAGATCGTAGATTTCAACCGCCGTAAAAATTACACTCGTGGCCACGCAAAGGTTACCACTCAAAATTTTCAAGTGTTGTGCATATTTGACAACACTTTATAGTGATTCTTTTTGCGATATAGACATTTTTTATTTGGATATAAGTTAATGACATGTTATACAATATTTCAAAAAATTAAAAACAAAACACATTCAGCTATATCTTTCAAAATTATTTGAAAGTTAGTGAGCTTTACAAAATATACTCGAAAAAAAATTGAAAAAATATTCCGAACGAACGAATAAGTCAGAAAAGAATTTAAGAAATTATTGTGGTAAGCTTTGCGTGGCCACTAGTGTACTTTCGAAAAAAACGCATTTAAAGTATCGTCGTCCATAAAACGGCTATAACTTCGGAAATTATTTTAACTTTGAAAACCCCTTCTACGGACATATTTTTGAATATCTTAGCTATCGAATTTTGTTTTTTTAATTCTGTACTTGCATAAGTAGAAATCTTTTCGGAGGTCTGCCTGGAGATCGGCTGCAGGATCCATGAAATCCACAACATTTCAAATCGGTGCTGCAGATTATTAAATGGCATTAAACTAAGACTACTTTCATGTATTTTTAAAATAAAATGCCTCTTCAAAAAAAAAATTAAAGAAAACCCGCTTTTTTCTGACTTGCAAGTGTATATAAAACCCCTTAATACATTACACTGAGAACCTTTTCATTTTTTAAAAATCACTAATTATTTCTTTACACAATGATAAATGTTCTTAGAGTCGCTCGAGCCTTTATTTCCTAGAAGTGTACCTATTACTTACATTTGTGCTTTATTCATGTCTCACATTATAACTAAAAGTGTGTCAGAAAGACAACAGTACCTTTGCATCTGTCTAAAAAGCTGCTTCTGAGTCACCACTTAAAACTCTTTGAATATATTTTAAATAACAATTCTCGCTAAAGTTACCGTATGTAGAGAATTAGTTCAGCGAAAGTTGCATATAAACTGTAAAACAGACAGTACATGCACACAACATGTTCATACGTAAAAACATACATTTGCATTTAAATATGTACAATATGCAAATTCAGAATCGCTTGTTATATGTATACCATAAAGTTATAAATTATTTATTGCCAATACAATTTTCCTATTCATATTGTAATCTTCTACATCCACTTCAAACAATAATTACAAGCAGCACAGCTTTGCTTTGCGGGCAAACTACTCACGCGTGCATACATGCAGACGATACACACACACACATACATACATCCCGACACTGCGCGTTGTTGAGCAGAAGTAAAACATGCTTTTGACATTTCGTCCTTTCACATTTTCTGCCGAATTGGCAGCAGTGCATTCACTTCGATTACTGTAACTCCGCGACTACAGCCAACAACAACAGCGCCGCGTCAACGACAAAGCTAAGCGATCGACCAACAAATCAGCGCGACCACGACCACGATTAAGTGCCGCAAGCGCTTTTTAGCCAACGCAACTGCAATTAAACAGCAGACAGTAGCAACTACTCGCCAACTGTTGGTCTACAACCCTCCCCCACCCGCTTGCCAAATGCCATTTGCAAGCGAATCGTCGCTGTAAAAAGAAACGCGTGGTGAACCGCGCCAAATGGCAGAGGACCGCGCGCTTAGGTTGGCTCTAGCTCGCTGGTTGGCTGGCTGAGGGTCCGGTCAGGTCGAATGGTTTGCGTTTGTTTGGAGTTCGCAGAAAAATTAAATCACTTGTGGATAAACAGAGTAGTGTTCATTTTTATGACGACCATACACACACATACATTTATACGTTTGTAAGCGCATGTTACAGTTACTTGGCTTTTGCAGCAGCGTTTGTTTATTTGCAGCTACAAAGCAGCAGACCGCATGAATTTCATTTTTTATGTTATTTTTTATATAATTCTGCATTTGCTTAGTTTTTAGTGCGCATTTGCTCTGAATTATCGAATGTTACCACACTTACCAACTACCTTCGCGCTAACCGTTTAAATTCAGCATTGTCAAGCATTTAAAAAATCTGTGCTTACTTTGATTATTAAAACAAAAAAACTTAACTTCGGTTGAATACGAATTCAAAAGATTCCATACGAGCACTAGATTTTGGTCGGTTAGTTTGTGTGGCAGTTGTATGCTATATTGACTCGATCTAAACAATTTCTTTGGATATTGCACCGTTGCCTTGGACAATTAATTATTTCAAATTTCTTGAAGACATCTAGTTAAATGGAAGAGTTTTCCGTACAACCACTTAATTCTGATCGTTAGTTGATGGCAGCAATTTAATATAGTGGTGCGATATGGGCGGTTCTGACAAATAAGCATATTTTGGAAGTGAAAACGATGGAAACAAAATTTCAGATCGATATCTCAAACACTGAGGGACTAGTTCGCGTATATGCAGTTAGACGTACAGGCTCATATGGCTGAATCACTCAGCTCGTCATTTCGATATGCATTGGCTCCGACGTTTCCTTCTGACTGTTACGGCAAACTTAATTGCCCTGTTCAAGATATAAAAACTTCTAATTGAACAGCCCCCGTGCTTGAAAAGTTATTAAGTCTACTATATAACTTTTTAGTTTTTCATAAACTTTACGTTTATTTTAGAAGACCATGTTTATCATTAGTTAATAGTTCTTAAGTGGTCTTGGGGTCCGAGAGTTGTAACTCATAGAAAATTATAGCTTCTTGTTTACTTACGAATTGGGTTGTTGTCGTTAGTTTTCTCCATTAATGGTTTCACCTGGTTTTAGAAACCAATACAAGGTGGGTTCCAAAGTAAACAAGACTTTTTAATCTAGCGCCCCCTGGTGGCGATATCTATATGTCGACTGGTGCGTTAGAATCTGCTATCTTTATCGGTTGTCCATTGAGAATTTCAAGACATTTCATCTATTGGAAGTGAAGTTATTGCGTTTTAAGTGTCAGTATGTTTGTGTTATCGGTGCGAAAAAGAGCTTCGAACAAAGAGCCAACATTAAATTTTGTTTTAAAATTGATAAAACTTTTACCGAAACGTTTCAATTTGGTGAAACAAGTTTATGGCGATGATTGCCTATTCCGTAGAAGAGTGCACGAGTGGTTTCAACATTTCCAAAGTGGTCGTGAGGACATAAATGACGATCAACATGTAGGCCAATCAAAATCCGTGATCATCGGAAATTCCAACGAATCTGCGCGTGAATTGATTAAAAATCAGCCGAAATCATCATGGAAATTGATTTATCTCATTTTAACTGAACATTTGGGCTTACGAAAGGTGTGTGCACGGTTTGCTCCGCACAAATTTACTGATGACCAAAAATTGCTCAGAATTCAACATTCAATCGAAGCTTGTGACCGATTATTTGACCAAAACTCACATTTTAACCATTAATCACTCCCCGTATTCACCTGATATGGCACCGTGCGACTTCTTCCTTTTTGGAAAAATGCATTTGATCATGAAAGGAAAGCGTCATGCAGACGTAGAGGCCATTCAAAAGGCTTGTACCGGCATACTGGCGATCATACCGGCCAGCGAGTTAAAACACTCGTTCGACATGCTTTTGAACCGTGCAAAAAGCTGTATTGAAGCAGAAGAAGACTATTTTGAATAAAATAAACCGATTTTGCCAAGAAATCCATTTGTTCTGTTTTTTTTTTTTTAAGTTCTGTTCACTTTGGAAAGCAACTTGCATAAATACAGAACATTACCGAACGGCTCGGAGAGGTCCACACCGATCCTGACAGAGCTTTTGGTATTGTTCGAGGTCAGTTTACACAGCGGTATTAGTTTTGCGGCGATACCAAATTCAGACATAGCGGTATAAAGGCACCTCCTTGTACTGCTAAAAGTAGCTTTGAAATCGACGAACCGGTGGAGTGTGTCGATCCTCTTTTCACGGGGTGTTTCAAGATTTGGGTCATGGTGAATACACTGATAAAATCTAATCATGCTCCTTATTAGTTCTTCGTCGCCGTATTTGAATAGCTCGACCGAGAATCCATCGACCCTCGCCGCTTTGTTGTTCTTCAAGCGGGTAATTGCCATCTCCTGGTGTTATACTTTTAGTGCTATTCAGCAGGTCTCGAGCCCTCCATAATTTTGGAATGTTCTAGGCATCAGCCATTAGATCACTTCTGATGGCTGATTGCTTCTCCGGTCTTGAAACCTTCTGCCAGTCGCCGCATCTTTTCGTAGAAGTTTCGACCATTTCCCCTGTCTGCCAGCTTCCCAAGGTCTACGTACTCACTCTATTTTTGTCTGCAAATGCGTCTCGCTTCCCTCTACAACTCTTGGTATCTTGCACTTGTTGTGGCCGGTTGTCACGTTGCGTAATAGGCAGTCTGCTTTCTCTCCACTACGAAACGGCACTCCTCATCGTGTCAGCTGTTCTTTTGCGTTTTCCGAAAACTAATGATTTCCGTTCCACAGTTCCCTTATACCGATTTGCTGATGAGTGCTCTCAAAGAGCCGACGTGCTAGTCGAGTAGAAAATCGTTCGGCTGCCTGTTGTGATTGCAGCTTATTGACGTCAAAGCTTCTTTTGTTTGTTGATGTGCGTTTTTTACTGCTCAAAGTTGAGTGTATGATAGTGGTCCGAGCCCTTGTGTTAGGACCTCGGAGCGCACGTACATCTAAAACACTGGAGATGGGTTTTCCGTCTATCACAACATGATCGATCTATGTATGTCTGAATTGGCCTTTCCGCACGGAGACAGTCAGATAGCTTGATGAATTTTCTTTTGCTGGAATCTAGAACTACAGATAATCATATGTCAGCCCCCGGCGAAGTCGATCAGCCTCGGGATAATATAATAATTTCCGTTATTTTAATGGACTATGTGCTGAACATACATATCCCTCAGTGTTAGAGTTATCTTATTAAAATTGCATGTATATTCTCTGGAGGATGCTTTAATTTAATTAAATGTAAATGAAGTCAGGGTCTTTTTCCTCTAGTCCCAGTATACTAAAAATTGTGATTTCCGCCCTTCCAGTGTATTATAATCGGTTCAGAATCAATTTGAATTGAACTTGTAGGCAACGTTGCCCCTTCCTAAAGAAAATATTATCATTGTTTGTATATTTAATTCAGGGACCGTAACTCTTATGACTTTTATCGAAAAAATCAAAAAATAAGAGTTATTTTTGATTTTTATATATTTAGATCAAAAATAAAAATTATTTTTGATTTTTATATATTTAGATTTTTTTTTAGATCAAAAATAAAAGTTATTTTTGATTTTTATATTTTTAAATCAATAATAAAAATCAATTCAAAATTTTTATTTATTTATTTTTTGCTGTTATTATAACCGTACATCTTAGTTTTACTTTAAAGCTTAACAGAAATTACGAAACATATTATGCCACAAATTTTGAATTTATTTTTATTATTGATTTAAAAATATAAAAATCAAAAATAATTCTTATTTTTTGATCTAAAAAAATAAAAATCAAAAATAACTTTTATTTTTGATCTAAAAAAATAAAAATCAAAAATAACTTTTATTTTTGATCTAAAAAAATAGAAATCAAAAATAACTTTTATTTTATTTTATTTATATTAACTTTTATTTTTGATCTAAATATATAAAAATCTAAATTTAAAAATCATACAATATTTCGCATATAGTTCACCTAAAAATCATGATGGTGTAAACAAAACTTTTCTACGATGTTCCTTTACGTATGATTTTTTTTATTAACAATTGTAAAATAACTCTTATTTCCGGTCCCTGATTTAATTACAAAATATTTTAAGCGCTTTGTTTTCTCTTTTCGGAGTTCGTTAAAAAATACAAAAAAAAATCGTTCACGTTCCTTAACGAAGCTACAAGTAGCATTTTGCGTTCTTTTTAGACGAGTAATAACATGGATCGTTATGGAATTCGTTCCAGCATTTTTGTAAAATTAAAGCAGCCATTCAACATAATTTGCATCTTTACTGCAACAAATATTGTATGAAATTTATAAGACAAATGTGGACAAGACGGAAGTCGTTCATGCGATTGTCTTATGCTGTAATTGCACTAAAATGATAACTCATAAGTATTTCGTCAAATCGACGTGCAATCAAGCGTTGTATTGTCAATAGCACCCGAAACCCACTAACGTTCCAGTCCACTACCACTACCAGCGCACTAAAGTTAATGTTGCTACTGGCTTTCGATTGTGGAACCGTTAATAAACCACTTTCGGCCAGCTGATTGCCGCTGTCACTAATGCCACTGATCCTCGCAACGGCGTACACTTGGCAGCACATCTAACGCGATTCACCACCAAAGGCTGCCAGACTGGCTTAGAGTGGGGTGCAAGTAGCGCCGCCGCAATCTGGATTTAATCTTTCCAGCTGTGAATTTGTTTCAAGTTGCTCTACAACTGGTTCATGTTTGCTGTTGGCACCTGACAGCGAGTACGCGCTGTTGCTGTAAACTCTTCGCTTGCGGCATGCAACATCGAAACATTAAATAACAACAATAATAAGGAAAAAATCTCGTTTTTTCATTGAAATTGCGGTGTCGGCGCTCCTTGTATTTTCTGTAACCAGTGTAATTTGCTATTGTTGTTGGTAGTTCAACACCGTTAAACTGCCGGCCTTATCGCCAATCATCAATAGCCTTGCGGTTGCAGTGAAAGTTGCTGCTCGATATATTTTTACATGCGTATGTAACTATGAGCAAGCAGTTGCGAGCAAAATAATAGCAGTTTCGTAAATGGCATATCATCTAGCATTGTAATGGTCATACAATATTTTTTTATCGGCTGCTCTTAGGGCAAGTAGAGACAATCGATGGCAGCCAATTTCAAGGTAAATTAAACTATCCTTGTGAAGTATATTGATACATTGTATGTACAGGGTGCGTTCCAAAGTAAATCAATTGATTTTTCCGAAAAAACTATTTGTTCTGATTTTTTTTAAGTCCTGTTTACTGTGGGAAGCAACTTGTATATTTCCGAAAATAGTATGTATTAGCCCACACTATTGGAAGATACTCAAAGGGTTTCCAAAATTTTAGTTATGATTTAGTTTTTATTTCTTCCATAATTTGAATTTTAGAGGAGTCTTAGATGATTTTTAATTTATATGGTCCAAATGAATAAATATAAAAGTATTGACTAAAAACTATATGTTTCCATTAGGTCTATCTAGGCTTTAGGATTTATGTATAGTACAATTCATCTTTCAGATGGTATGAAGACGCCCAAGTTTTAACAATTTTCCCATCACTGCTACCCTTTCCAGACGGTCGCACTCTCTGTAGTAAATTTACTTTGTGGCCTAGTTAAAGCATTTTACATGTTTTATATATTTTTTTCTTTTCGATTAATAAATTATGTGCTCCTAGCATTGACCCGATATTTCCCATTAGCAAGACCAACCTCCTGAGTGTGAAAACTATACGAAATTTTATCTGAGTATTCTAATGAATATAATCTACGGCACTAGTTTAGAATTGCTCACAACTGTAGAAATATACGCTTACGTAGTTTCTTTATTTACTTTAAGTATGTACTTTTTTATTTTATTTTATTAAACCCATATACATGGGTACTAGATATCATA
This sequence comes from Bactrocera dorsalis, assembly GCF_023373825.1. Classification (NCBI taxonomy): domain Eukaryota; kingdom Metazoa; phylum Arthropoda; class Insecta; order Diptera; family Tephritidae; genus Bactrocera; species Bactrocera dorsalis. The sequence continues at coordinate 41,528,698 of NC_064304.1, read as the reverse complement.
TTCACAAACTACAAAAGTACTTGTAGGACAAGTTCTCTGTAATGTATTAAAATAAATCCTCTATATACGCTTATGTGATTTAGATCGACTCCCGAAATTCGTAAATAATTATCAATATTGATCGTTTAATCTAATTAGGAAATCATTTAATACAAAATTGCGTGCAATTGGCAACTAATCGTGACTCTCACCCAATTTACTTTTCAAAGGAAGTTTGGTGAAATTCATTGTTATAGTAGTGCGTTTATCCAGTTAAAAGATTAAGGTGATAAAAACACTATGTGTATAAATTTTTGAATGTGCTGTTGTTAACTCGGCTATAATCGCCACATAATCTCAATTAAGTATCTTTATTCCCGATAAGAAATTGTGTATTTGATGCATTATATAAGGTTTAAAAAATATTACCTGGATATCAAGCATTACATTTACAGTTGCACTTCCATAACTCGAAGTTCTCCACAACTCGAACTCTTGAATTGGCAATTGGGTTTAGAAGTCAAATTTCATACAAATTTCCTTTCATAAACCGAACTAATCGGAGCCTGCTTCTAGTGACAGCTACATCTTCTCAGCACACATCTTCTTCTTTACTGGCGTAGACACCACTTACGCGATTATAGCCGAGTCAACAACAGCAGGCTGATTGTTGGTTTTCATTGGGGGTGTTTTTTTACGTGGCGGTCCCAAACCCAACGCACAACCCTATGTAGGGGATATTTCACCTTCTCACTTTAGCTCGCCTTCAAACGGATGTTCTTAGGCTACCCCGAGGATTCTTGGTCAAAGACCGGAAGTCGTGAGCTGCTTGAGTCATATGTAAAAGAATCGTTTCTGGCCACTCCCAAGTGAATGGCGATCAGAGAACTTTCCTCACTTACGTGAACTTCTACACATGACTCCATCCTCCTCTACACATGACTCCATCCTCCATAATCTCAGCACACATACCTCCGAGTAATATATGGGTGGGCGGAGTCGCTACAGAAGAGGCGCTGTGGGCTTTTTTACTAATGGATCGAAGCTTACAGTGAGGTCAAAGCTAGTCAAGAAGTGCATGACCTCGCACTTGTCTGAAACCTAAAGAAAATATTCTCGCTAGAAAATGCACCCTTAACCAAAAAGATGTGTTCCCCTGTCCTCGTTAACTCAAGCCCTGGATTTTTGGGCCCTGCGCAAGCTCAGTAAGCGTTGCGAAAGCCTTCTTGCCCAGAATGGGAATTAAACGGTCCATGGAACTACTAGTTCTTAGCAAGAATCACGTGGTCGCAATGATACGTGGCCTGACTGGACCCTGTCTTATTGACACTCACGCGTTAAGTCTAAAGATTTAGGAGTACGCAATTTGTCAAAGTTGCAGGGAAGAATACAGGGGGAAACAACTAGACACTTCCTCTATCACTGCCCAGCTTCCGCCAAACATCTTAAGTAATATTTAAATAAAGCCTTATAAATTCAAAACGCTTCGTTCAATTAGCTTAACCCGTGAAATGAAATCTCCTTTTAATATTAATGGTTTTGTATTCATTTAACACGTATTTAGTAAATATACGCTCATCGGTTTGGGCGCTACCGGAAGTTGCTTGTGGGCAACTTTGGGCCAAAGTGGTATATAAAATAAAGAAAAAATTTCTTTGGAAAGCTTACAATTATTTCTATATTATTTTGAAAGTTAGGTATGGCATAACAAAAAACAGTTTTTGTTGTTGTTACAGCAAACGATCCTCTTCCACGTTTTTTTTTTAATTCAGCATCTCTAAGCAGATCACAGTTGCTTATGCGGCTCTTACATACAGTACCAGTTGCAAAAATGCCCATTTCCTTCAACGAATCTGACGTAAACCAATTATCAAAAAAAAAGCTTCGAATTCTTGTGCTTGGGAACCTCTTTTGCCAAAAATAACACAACATCCTAAGACATTCCTAATCCATAATCAGGACAGGTGCCTTCACCAACATACCGCGTAAAGTCGTAAACTAACCCAGAGTTTCCAGCACGCGTAAACATTTTCAGACCACATTTGGCTGGATTGTATTGTTTATATGTCGATCGTCCTGTAAAAATATTTAAATTAGGCTAAAGTGTACATTTTGTATGACATTACGCAAGGTATACCTTTGAACGCAATGATTTGTTCATCAACGCTTTGATGTTCTTCCTGGGGTAGTTTATCAAAATTTTCTTTCAGAATCTGTAGTACAGGGCGTACCTTGTACAGCTTATCATAGTTTTCATATCATCTTCTTTTTTGGGTTGTTTAGAGTTGTCGTTAAAATGTAAACACATCTAATTTTTTCAAAGCTTACACGTGGCGTTGAATCTGTTATATCTGTAATAGCCCTGACAGACGACAGCCCTAATATACATTAGCGGGCTTAATTTGCATTTATTTACGCATTTGACCCATGTAATGCAAGTTTGTAATTCACAAGAATTCCGTGCATTTGGTTAAATTTACTAAATTTCAGTAGGCAACACTGCTCAAAAATGGCCGATTTTTGCTATTTATTGACAGATGTCGCACTTTTGCTATCCTTTTTTCCAATATTCTTAACTTTTTTGCGCACTTTTTCCGCATTAGAATCAATTATTGCTATTAATTTCACTCTATTATCTTTTAACGTAGATAATAATAAACGAATTAATTAATTTTTTCGTTAAATTTATATTGATTTTCCAAAATTACCAAAATTTCTTTTAATAATTTATCTTATTCAATTTTATTTCACTTTTTTTTCTTTTAATAAAGAAACAAATTTCACTATCAGCTGTCTAAATGCACAAGCCTGACGTCTGTCACCATAAAATTTCAATTCGCATTAGCGTTGCTTAAGGCGCATTAATTTTGCTCGTCCGTCAGGGCTATAAGGTTGAAGTCTTTTGACCATGCCATTTTGAATTGTGGTATTTTTAGAACACCAAAGTACAACAAAATACCAACGTAACGTTTGATATCCTTTCTAGTACATTTTAAATCAATGCCGTGTTCTTGCAGCTCATACAATTCATTTTGCATTGTCAACAAATCAATTACTCGGCTATCAAAAAAAGGTGCAAAAATATTCTATCGGCGTCATGAATTTGTCGCTTCTTCAGGCCTTGTCTTCTTCCCAAATACTCTCTGGAGATTTAATCTCCAGCCTTTATCTCCACTTAAGTGTCTTGGGATCAACTTTTTCAAAGCCTAATTCTGCAACAACACAAGATTCCTTCTCACGTTCATCTTTGATCATATTTTCAAAAAGATCAATATCTATGCTTTCTCCTTTTTCCATTATAATATCCAAGTTGTTCTCTAACACTGTGGATATGTCTTCCATTTTCATTTTCTTCATCAGTTGAAACATCCCATTCAAAGTATACGATCCTTTCAATTTCTTCATTTGGCAATCCTTTCTCTTCCGGTACAAATATATTTATTACCACAATGGCCCAAGGTTGCCCACAAGCAACATTAGAACTTTGAAAATTACTCACCTCGTTATTAGTGAAGACAATTGAAATTAATCTCTAGCACAGTTAAATATAAATTTAGCTTAATTATATTCAGTTAGCTGAGCTGTCAAAAAATGTCCACAAAATAAACGGGAAATCTTGATATGGTCACCTTATTTGAATTGATATTCCATTCATTAATATAAGCAAACGTATATAAAATGTTGCAACTATACTGAATCACCTCCGCCTACCACAATGTCTATAAATTATTAACTTCTCTGATTGCTGTCATACATGGTATATAACTAACAGTCATATTGGCTATTTCCAAGTTTTCACGTTTTCTTTAAAAGTGATTAAATAAAGCAATAATTTTTGAGCAAAAATACTCTTCTGTAATCGAAAAAATAGGGAATAAAAATAAAAAAAAGAATTCGGGCTCAACCGGGATTTGAACCCGGGACCTCTCGCACCCAAAGCGAGAATCATACCCCTAGACCATTGAGCCGCATAACTGTACTGTGCCTAATTTCAATTTTGTCACCCTGCAATTATTGTTTTCTATCATTTTAGTAACCCTGTGTTTTTGCTGATTAACAAATTTCTACGCCTGACCATAAACGCTTTCATACTTACATATACATATGTATATAGTATTTTACTACTGTAGGCAAAAAATAGTAAGACTTCTTAATTTAAATTTTTAGCGAAAACCTAGCTATCCAACTATTTTTTCTTAGTCTGTCCGTGGTATTTGTGCCAATGTCTCATCAAAATAATTATTAGTGCATTAAGCGATTTTTACGATAAATGAAATTATTCAACAAAGAAGTTCCATTAAATTTTCTGTGCGGAATTAAATTTCTGGTGCCACAACGTTCAAAACATCGGAAAAAACCTTCGGTGATAATTGTTTGTCGCGAGCAACTCTTTTGGATTGGTACAAATTATTCGCGAACGCGTTGATGACGAACCACATACACGATCGCCATCAACATCAACTGATGATCAAAACGTTAATAAAAATTTAAGAGGTCTTACTGGCATCGTTTGGATACCGGAAGGATCAGTGAAAACCATTTTGAAAAATAATTTGGGTTTATGAAATGTGAAAGCACGATTCGTTCCAAAATCATTAAATTTTTTCGAAAAAACAGCGTCTCGTTAATCTGTGAAGCAGTGCTTTCCGACTACCAGGATGTTATGAAACGTATTACTACTGGGGATGAGTCTTGGATCTATGCTTACGACCCGGAAATAGACGATCAATCGGCCAAAAATCGGCATCACGTTTGTAATGGCAAAGGTGAGCCGAAGGGGATTACTTTGAGGGGAACGACATGGATTTTAAAGAATAAGTTAAGAATTTTCAAATTATTAACAAAATCTTACTATTTTTGTCTCATAGTTGTATACAGTAGTCGACTTAGTCATGTTCGTCTGTATGTACTCGAACTCGCTCCTTAGTTTTTTTGAAATATGAAATTTTACTTCTGTCCTGTTCTCACCAACAAACTGGTCATAAACATTTATTTGTGCTTAAGAAATTGTTGAACTTCGATACAACCGAACTTATTGATCTATTCTATTATTCGTGAATTGGTCCAATACTTTGCCCAGACCTACCTACCTTTATGTTTACACCACTGTACTTATTATTTAGTCATCCGTCTTGTACGCTGAGTCGTCTTATCACATGTCTCAATCATTTTAGTGTCCTTTGATTCATTCGAAAGTAAAATAAATTTTCTGTTGTGACCCTCTGACAAACTCTTGACCTTTAAATCTATGTTGTTCAACTGAATGCAGGTGATCGTGTAAATAACCGTACTTATAACTGCTTTATTCACTGAACGCTAAAAAATAATTATCTAATGTCGACAGTCGACAAGTTGCAACGATGCGCTTCAAATTTACCCAAAACATATTATATGACCTAAAAATAAATATTAAATTCGATTTAGTAGTAAAATGTAAAATATTTTAAAAATAATCAAGTTATTAGTAATATAATAAAATAATAAATAAAAACAAAAAAGGATCGGGCTCAACCGGGATTTGAACCCGGGACCTCTCGCACCCAAAGCGAGAATCATACCCCTAGACCATTGAGCCGCATGCAAATCACTTGTCCAATTACAGTTTTATGCCGTAAATTGGCGAATTTATGAAATAGAGTGCAATGATATTTCATATGAAAGTAAATTCGGGGTTTTGACTATTTTTTTTTTTTTTAATAAAAGTATAAATAAATTTTCTTTACATTTATAAGAAACAATATTAAAGTACATATTTTGTCTACGTATATCACCAAAAGCTTTCCCTTCACGTAGCTACCATCAAACATCAAAGCAGTGTTATTGCATACTTTTAGGCTGCTAGTATAATAAACGTATGTTGGTAAAGCAGTGCCATGGCAATGCGGCAAGAAATCGGCGTCACGTTTGTAGTGATTCCACACTTAATGTAAGAAATACAGTATACTCTCGAAAAGTAAATCGATTGGTATTTTGGGTAATTTACTTTTTCGAATAATTTACTTTTCCAAATATATACATAAATTATCTGTTTTTATAATACTAAACGCATTTTTAAACTTAAAAAATTCATTCATTTATTTGCTTCATATGGATTTACATGAAAAACATATTTACATTTACATACATACATATGTATTTACTATGAAGAGAAAAAATCTTGAATATTCTTTTGTTTTTTTTCTTTTGCAATATATTTTCTGACCATTTTTGTACGACAATTCAAAAAGTCAGACACCTGATTTGCATCGTTTTCATTTTTAAACCAGTGGATCAAGTTGTTTACGCTTTGAATTGCTTCCGCATATGTCACTTTGGGTTCCTGGCTGACTTCTTCTCCATCTGAAGTGTCTGACAAAATTTCTATTTCATCAGCAGTTTCTTTGTTTACTAAAAAGACGCGATAAACAAGAGAGTAAGTGTTTTTGCAACACCGTAAAAAACGCTGCTTGCTTCGTTTCGAATTTTTTATCACACTCTCTGAAAAGTAAATTAAAAAATTTACTTTTTCGAGGTGCATGTGTAATCTTAAAGGTGATTTACTTTTCCGCGATTATTTACTTTCTGAGAATTTACTTTTCGAGAGTATACTGTAATAACATTACTAAAGAGTAATTAATATTTTTTTGTTTTTTTTTTTAATTGATAATGAAATACCAATTATCGTATTTTCGGAAAACAATATTGTACTCTTCTACAGTGGTTTTGTTGCCTTAGATACGAGTATAAGTTCGGGTTTAGGAATATTTGTGCTCACAATTCTGCTTTTATTTCAATTTCTTTCTTCTTCGTTACGTAGACACCGCTTACGCGATTATAGCCGAGTTAACAACAAGGCTGTCGTTTAGTTTTCATTGGTACTGTTTTTACGTGGTGGGTCCCAAACCCAGCGCACAACCCTGCGGAGGAGGAGGAGGATATTTCAATTTACATTGCAAAAATCAGCAAAAGTGTAGCCAATCTGGAGACTGCGAGGGACTTTTTATTCATTTTGGGCAGTTATAGAGTGCCCATGACCGTGCTTTCAATTAGTTGTATTTGGGGTCGTTGTCAGTGGATCGCATTCCCATTTTCTCAGCACTTGGTATTAGATTTCTCTGAGAATATATATGGGGTATTCCATACCAAATCGACCACTTTTGAACCCGACCCCTTTAGATTTTGCTGAAACTTATCCATCCTTTCTACCCTTTGAAAAACATTTTTGAGAATTTTTCCAAAATTTTTTTGCTTATTTGAAGTTTTTTTTGAGGGAATTTGGCAACTATCCTTACTAATCCCGGAGTGGGTCGACTTTTTTTAATATTGTTTTTTTATTTATTTAAAAATTTTGTTTAGTTTTTAAATAAAAAAAATATAAAAAAAAATCGGCCCACTCCGGGATTAGCAGGGATAGTTGTCATTTTAATTGAAGTTTTTTTTGAGGAAAAAAAAAAAAAAATGGCGAACTTCCAAAAAAAAAAATTATGATTTTACTTAAAAAAAACCGGTTATATTATATAACTGATCGTGTTAAATTTTTTTCGAGTATTTTTTCGAAAAGTTCATTCAAAAACAAAAATAAAAAAAAAATGGTCCCCAAAAGTCAATTTCTACAAAAGTTATGGCTATTTGAATATAAAAAAGCCATTTTTTAGCAAAAAATACCAAAATTCATTACTTCTTTGAAGTTGGATAAAAAAATTTGAAAAAATTTGAAAAAATGTTTTTCAAAGGGTAGAAAAGGATGGATAAGTTTCAGCAAAATCTAAAGGGGTCGGGTTCAAAAGTGGTCGATTTGGTATGGAATACCCCATATGTAGCCACACTGGTTCATAATTACCGACTCCGTGTGCTGATATACAGTCCCTCACCATCACGTGTTCTCCTCCATGTTTGACAGTTGCACGCAAATTAGCTATGTCCATCTCTTCATTTGGTTTTCTCCACACTGTTTGTTTGCCATCTGAGGCAAATATGTAAAACTCATTCATCAGTAAAAATAACATCATTCCAGAACTCATTCGGCTTAAATTGCTACTCAAGAGCAAATTGTAATCGTTTGCGTTTATTGATTGATTTTACGAAGCACTCTCCTTACTGTAAAAGCTCGTTATTGATATTTTGATGTTCTGGGGTTTTCTTTAATTGACGTATTATCCATTTCTCGTCATCAAGGGTCAGCTTTTTATTCGACTGAGTTTTGACTTTATTAAATATTATATTATTTTTATTATGCATTTTATGATATACTGAATGGTGCTGCGAGGTCTGTTCATTATTTCTGCGATTTCTATAAAACTCTCCTCCTCTTTTATGATGATATATCACCAATTCGCGTTTTTTCAGAGATTTTCGATTCATTTTGCTAAATTTTAATGCAGAGAACTTTGAAAGATTTCAAAATATAACTGTGGATAATTTAAAAGGCAATATGCGTCCATCTTCAATTCTAAATTTTGTGGGTTTTCCCGAAACGATGTTTCAAATAATCATCTGTACGATTTTAAGTAACGCCACAGTTTTGAGCATAAAACAAAGATTTTCACCTTTTTTTTTTATAAATATTTTCCAAAATTATTGGTTATAGCCATATTATATGTAGAAAAATTCTTTGGCTTTGAAATTAATAAACAAATTGTAAGTTCACCGTTTCAGCACGATTTTAAGTGACATTCACTGTAAATTCGGTTGGTTTTGGAAACTTAGGACACATCAAAGTAAACAGAGAGAAATATGTCGAAAACCTATGTTTTATCAAAATTAATCGCTTTTTATGAGCTCTTCCTTTATATTTCTAGTTAAGCGTTATCTTTTTAAGGATCAGCAGTAAACTATTATCAACCTTGATACCTTTCTTCTATCACTTATAGAACCTAGAGCAACAGCTCTCTCTGTTTTTCGACGTAATAATGTAAATTATCCGGAAATGAATCCATAGATTACGAATATAATCTAACTTGACAGTCATAATTGCTCTTAGAATCTTAAATTTTGTCGGCTTACTTTGGACAATTTCTTCACAATTTGGTGCTTTTTCCAGATACCTGGGAAAATTTTGACTATCAACACGAAACTTTTCCAAGCTACACTTTCTATATTTGATTAGCGGAATTTGGAGACCAACAAAAAAAAGGAATAATTAAAATAAAAAAAAGCGCAGAATGGTTTTGCCTAAATTGTCTCTAAAATGTCCAAACTTCCTAATGGCAATGAAGTGTGATCACTTTTTCCTTTTTTTTAAGAGCAGGGGCATTCAACGTGAACATTTTACAATAAAGGCAAAGTTCAAAGTTAAAATTCTCGTTTACGTGGTTTAACTCAGCAACAGTTGTTCGATTAATTTAATTTAAGACAATGAAGCGATGAAGCCTCATCAAAGGCTAGTGTTTATTTTTATGGTTTGGTGATTTCAATTGAAGTCGAAGATCACTCCAAGAGGGACTTCGGGAAGGTCGTTCAAAATCAGTTATTTTTTCCGGAATTTGTTGACGCTGCGCGCAAGCTGATATTGCCAGATCGTCATGTGACCTATCGTGAGTTAGAGACGACAAGGGCATTAGTGGGACCAGCATACATTTGATATTGCATGGATATTTGAATGTAAAAAAAAGTTTCAAACGTTGGACCCCACAAAATTTGTCGATCGCTCAAAAACAGCCTCGTGTTTATTGGCCGAAAGAAGTGGTAAAAAGTACGATAGCCGTACTACGACATACATCTAGGAAATGACAGATGATGAGAAATGGATTTACGCATATACGCCTGAAAGTAAAGAGTAGTCGATTGTATGTTTCAAGATAAGCCGAATCGAATTACTTCTTATTATTTTATAGGCTCTATACTTTACATATTCCCACAGGAAAAAGTCTAATGGTGTGATATCACACAATTTTGGTGATCAATCGACCGGCCCAAAACATGACATTATCTGCTCACCGAAGTGTTCTTTCAATAATTCCCTTGACTCAAGCATCGTCTTGTTGAAACTAAATGTCAGGCATCAAATAGTTGGTTATCATGGCGCGATAACGATCGTCATTAGCGGTTATGTTCGCCGTATGGTCTTCGTGTACATTATTGAGTACCGCTCATCAACGCGAATATTCTTGAATAGGTATACAGTGAAAACTCCCTTGGGCGGACTCTCACCGTCAGTCAACTTTTGTCCGCCCATTAGAGGTGTCCGCTCAATGGAGTGGGTAGCTATTTTATAAATTTTTAATTTTATTATGTCCTTAATACTCACCACTTTCAGATTTAAATGCAAAACAATTCATATAACATTGTTCAAACAGGAATTTATGTAAGTATGTATGTATTATGTACTTCAAAAATTCATATAAATTTCATGTAAATTCACATGAAGTAATATATAAAAAATATAAATATTAAATTCATTGCTTGAAAAACTGGGTAATTGTAGACTGGCTTAAGTTTTTTTTTGCTTTTTTAAAAGAAAATTGTTTTGCAGATGGCTTTCCAAATTTTCCAACAATCCGAATGCAATAAGGTCGTCGCTACAAAATCTTTTTAAATTTGAAACGGTAGTCAATGCGGTTTCGTTTGAGAAAATTTCATTTCTTTCTTCGGTAGTACTCTCATTATCAGTACTATTATGGTCAATAGTTTCCATGGTTTCGTCAATTATAACGCCTAACTCGAAGTCTGAGCTTTCGGTCCATGCATTATTATCTATTTGGACAAAGTCATCCGGATTTGAATGAGTACACTCTCCAAGGGCTTTTGATAATTCACAAATCGAAGCCAGCGTTGATAACGGCAAGTTATCTTCGGGATCGAATTCAGGAGCCAGATTTCTATTTTTGTCAAACCCTGCCTTTTGGAAACAATTTTTTACGGTTTGCGGTTGAACATTTGCCCAAGCTTCTTTTATGAAATGTATTGCCTCTAAAACGTTTATATTTTTTTTTTTTGGCGAACCAGTCACTATGCTTACCAAAATATTTTTAACCTGAGAGTTTCGGTAGTGAATTTTAAAATTTTGAATAATTCCATGATCCAAAGGCTGGCAAACTGAAGTGGTGTTACTAGGCAGAAATAGTATTTTAACATTTTTCAAACTTATGTATATCTCGAGGGTGGGATGCTGCGTTGTCTAAAAACAAAAGTACTTTTCTGTTTTCCAACTCCATTTTTTTGTCGAGTTCTTTCAACCACTGTGTCATCAGCAAATAACCACATAATCTGTAAACAAGGGCCTAGGTTGGTCAACTTTGGTTATTTTGTCATACAGCATTTTGTTGTTGTTTACTTAATCACATAACCCGATAACCACCTTATCGTGAACAGCCTAATTACATTGAATTCGGGGAGTCCCCTTTTTTTCATTTGTTATAATCTGTTATTTATACATACGCCATACACACATTCTCATATTTTGTCCGCTTACGGGGGGTTCGCGTCCGCCCAAGAGAGGTATTTGATTGATTTGTTATGAAAACAGAAGTCAATGTCCGTCGATAAGAGCTTCGTGTCCGCTTAGTAGAGGGGTTTCGTCCAACTTTGTAACAATGAACTGTCCGCGTCCGGCCAAGAGAGTGTCCGCCTAAGGGAGGGCGATTTGTTCTGAAAATTGTACTTAAATTTTTTTAATGGAAAAAACTACCAGCATTTTAAAATCTGTAAACAATTGTGGTATAATATACAAAAAGGAAACACGAAAATAATTTACATAAATTGAAAGTCCAAAAATTAAAGTATTTCTCGCTTACTGGGCGACAAGAGGAAATATGAGTTAACTGTAATTAGGCGGCTCAATGGTCTAGGGGTATGATTCTCGCTTTGGGTGCGAGAGGTCCCGGGTTCAAATCCCGGTTGAGCCCAGTTAGATATTTTTGTTCAAAAGAAAATGTCGGGGCCTTCAACTCTTGACATAATTGTTGGCCAAAACACTGAGTAAAGGCATTTAAAAAAAATAAATAAAGTTAAAAACAAAATATTTGCGCGCTCATTAAGCTTTATTTCAAATCGGATAAAGGCTTAAACTAATACTATGTTCAGACCGACACTTAATCACACGATTTCGGCTATTGAATGGATTATCCCACTAATCTTAAAAATTTATCAAGATTTCGCCATACAAAAATGACAGTTCCAAATCACTTCATTGAAATGATTTGAAACTGATCCACGCTAAATCTGTCCGTGCGACTCTGATTTTGCGCAATCTACTTGTCAGCACTGGAAATCTTCTACATTATCACAGCTGATGTAGACACTACAAAGGGGGAAAAAATGTAAACAAACAAATTTTTTTTAAAACAATGAATCTAATTTCACCTGAAAATCGACTTAGCAAATGAAAAAATGCATCCATTATTTCTATTATATGGAAAATATTAAAAAAAGACGGCTTTTATTTGAAAATACTATCTGACAATCTTTCCTTTTGATAAATATTAAGCGATGTGAATTCTTGAATGACAATAACAGCTGTTTTTTGATCTTTCTAACGGCAGTGAGAACACTGTTGGGTTATGAAATGATTAAATGTAATCTAATCTTTGAAATTGTCGGTCGGAACATAGTATAACTGCGGAATAGTTTAGATAATGAGAGTAGTTCAACTTAAATTATAAATTAAATGCAATGAAACTACAAAGTGACAAAATTAATGAAAAGAGAAAGGAGTGGCGTGTTTACATAGATAATAGTGCATTTAAAGTTAAAGTATATAAATACTAAATATTTATACACACAATATTATGTATCTGCATGTTAATGCAAGCAGTTGACCGCGATGGAAGACACATTGATTATATTGCTATATAACTATATACAAATTCACTAAAAATAAAATTAAATATTTTTTTGCTTGTAATATTAACCTAAAAAACTAAAATTACCTTTTTATATTACACACTTTTATGCTAAATTATTGGTTTTATAATATTTTACATTAAAAAGTATATAGATCAATACTAATTTATTTACTAAAAAATAGTTTATGTAACACTCCTTTACATATTTATAGTTCCGGTTTATGATTAGAGCACTAAATATACACTTGGTGGCCTTAAAATATATTCTTAGCATATTTTGTAACTGCACTTCTCACGATTGCACCGAATTAGGATTGCAACATTTTCGAGTTTCATTTTAATACTATGCACCGTTGGATATTTTGTCACTCAATACTTGAAATCGAAATTTTTTAAACTCAAATAACCCTCATAGCCCACAAATATACGCTAAAGCGCTGCCCCACTGTGGTTTTTCATCTGTTTCCACACATTTTACTCTCATTTGCTCCTTTTCTCTCTCTCTCTCTGTTTCTCCTTTTATCCCTTTCTCCTTCTTTCTCTCTCTCTCTCTCTCTATTTGACCTTTTTCTCATTCTCCTTTCCTTCTCTTTTTCCATCTCCATCTCCCTCTCTCTCTATTTCTACTTTTCTCTCTTTCTACTTTTCTCTCTTTCTGCATTTCTTCTTTTCTCTTCTTCTGCATTTCTCTGTCTTCATTTCTTCTTTTTCTATCTATTTCTCCCTCAATCTCTTCTTTTCACTCTCTCTCCCCCTACTTCTCTTCGCTCTCCCTCTTTCTCTTTTTCTCTATGTCCATCCCTCTCTTTCTCCATCATCTTTTCTCTCTCTTTGTTCTTCTCATTTTCCTTTCTCCTTCACCTTCTCTTTTTCTCTTTCTCTCTATTTCTTCTCAAATATCCATCCTTCTCTCCCACTTTCTACCTCTCTCTCTACTACTTCATTGTCCGTTTGTCTCTTTCGAACTCCTTTTTTCTACTATCTTTGCGTCACCCGGTATCGCTTAATTGAAGATGTCATCGACCAGCTCTTTTGTAATGATGCGATGTGGTCGTGTCGGATTCACCTTGGGGCGTTGGTAGAGTCGTGCATTGATGGCGTAAAGACGTGGCGACAGATCACAGCGGACGTTGAACCACCAGTCGCACACGAAGACGGCTTGTGAAAATTGTGTGCCATTTGGGCACAAGAAGGACGCTTGTCGACCATCAATGTCGCAATAATGCCAGCCTGTAATGTAAATATAGATATAGAAGAATTGCAATTTTGTTTTATTTTTATTTTTTTTTTTTTATAAATTCTGGTACCTTGACACCTGGTTTCCATGTCGGCGAAAAATCCAGGATATGGCTGCTCATCGCAATAGAAATTTGTGTATGGAATCGCTGAGAGTATGGGATAGTCGACACCGGGACGGCCTAAAATGAATGGATAGTGACCGATTATAAAACAACATATGTTTCAATAGACAAGTACTAAATACTTTAAATAAACAATATACTTAACGAACGAAACCCGTTCTTATTGTTATTATCGGGACATGAAATTCAAATTTTAATAAGTCAAATAGTCTATAAAATCAGGTTTACAGCTTTGAAAACAGTGGGTATCTTGTCGTAGATCTAATCAAAAATTGTGTGATTTAGTTAAGTTTGATTTAGTGATTTTGAAACTAATCGTACTTTCACTTTTCTTAGGTCCAAATGATTTTTCCAAAATAGTTTTCACTGATCCTTCCGATATTCAAGCATGTCAGTAATATCTCTGAGTATTAATCGTCGATTCTCAAGGACCTTTATTTTATTGACGTGTTCATCATTAATTGATGTTGATGGCCGTCCTAGACTTGGTTCATCGTATTTCTTAACCCTTTCGGGATATTGTTGATGTACCAAACCATTAGTAGGCTATCAAGAAGGATGGTATTATGTTGGCTTCAAAATTGGCCTTGTTTGGTTAGGTGATCTATTTCGACTACTTTTTAAATAAAAACACTGAAAGTTCAAATTTCAGTGGGAATGTCTATTATCATTCGAAAGAACATTCTTTTATATACATATTCCCACAGGAAAAAGTCAACGATGTGATATCACATGATCTTGGAGGCCAATCGACCAGCCCAAAATATTAAAATATGTTCTCTATAAATCCATTGATTAATGCGTTGTGGAAGTGGCGCCATCTTGTTGAAACCAATTGTCGCCGATATCATGAGTTTCAACTTCAGGTTTCAAATAATCAGTAATCATGACGCGATATCGGTCGGCATCGATGATTATGTACTCACCGGCATCATTTTTGAAGAAACACAAAGCACACCAAAACGGTGTTTTTTCTGGATAAAATGGCAGCTGTTGAATCTCTTCAGGTTTCTTTTCGTCCTAAATGCATCATTTTGTTTGTTTACATACCCATTCAGCTAGAATTGGGCCTCATTACTGATCAAAATTAGGCTCGAAAACGTCGACTATTCTTGGAACTTTTCAAGAGCCCATAGAGCGAAGCGATATCGTTTGGGAAGGTAGAGAGGCTTCAGTTCTTGTGCATAAGCTCTATTTTGTACGCTTTCAATTTAAGATCCCGACGTATTGACCATAAGTTGACACTCTTTACAAAACGTGAATTTTCATAAATGATCCTTTCCATGAGGAAATGCCAAACAATACTGAAGAAAAATAACATGACAGCTTGACACGAATCATGCGTGATCTGTCAAAAAAAGGCTATTTAAGAAATACCTCTACTTGGTTCACCCGTCATATAGATATTTAGACTAAAGTGAAATCTATCGAACATATTTTTGGTCGAAATATTGCTTATGTGTTAAAGCAGATGGTAAATATGGACTTTTATATATATTGCCAACGGCGCCATCTATCGTGTTGCGATAATTATGTGAGGCGATTGGCCGAAAAGGTGTGTTCACTAATAATATTGAGCATGATAACTCGAAGCACCCTATATTACAAGAACGAAACATATCTTCATCTTCAGAGACACAAAACGCATATGAGACCAATAGTTTCAGCAAGTCGAATCAAACATGTTTTTTCATTTAGGAATTAAATTGGAATTTTTTGCTTGACTATAACAGCTATACAACCACATGCAAACACACACGTATCAATTGCCATAACTTTATCAAAACGTACATTTGTTAAAACGAACGAAGAAGACACCAAAAAACAAGTTTGAAAACATGAAGTTTCACTTTTTTAATTAATGCACCAACAAATACAAAAAATATACAGATAAATAAACTATTGCGTGCATGGCAAAGTCAGCTAAACTATTGATGAAGATGAGTACCAACGAAGGCCGAGATTCGAGCCAAAAGAAAATGCAAGTTGATCTAAATTAAGCGGCTCAATGGTCTAGGGGTATGATTCTCGCTTTGGGTGCGAGAGGTCCCGGGTTCAAATCCCGGTTGAGCCCGAACTATTATTTTGTTTGCATTTTTTATAACTAGTTTCAAATACAATAACGGTATTTCCATGCTGTCAATTTTGACATAAAATGTTTTCAACGTTACATTGAGCGAATTGGGATTTCGGAACCAAACATTTGGTTATATTCTAACTTTTACCATTCAACCTTATCTCTATCATGGTTCAAACTTATTTAAAAACACCTGTTTTTTGAGTGCATAAAACGTCTTTTTTTTAAGTATGTTTCCAACATTGTTATTTTCTTAACAAAATTAAAAAAGAAGCAATTTTACTATTTTCGTCCGGAAAATTGCACATTTTGTATATTGTAAATTTGTTAAAAAAGAAAACCTGTTGATTATATCCAAAACGATGAAAGAAAATCGAATTTGACTTAAAATAAGCGGCTCAATGGTCTAGGGGTATGATTCTCGCTTTGGGTGCGAGAGGTCCCGGGTTCAAATCCCGGTTGAGCCCGAACAATTATTTTGTGAACTTATATTTTAAAAATCACTTATTTGTAAAGACCCGACTATAAACCTCTTCGTGACCTCTGTACCACAAAAGTGCCGACTGAATCCTATATAAATTCGTATACCCTGAACAGAGTATACTAACACCCAGAAAGGGTAAAAACGACCGCTATAACGCCGATATCCACAATAGAATATACCTGCCATACAAAATGATCGATCAAAGTCCAGTACTTGGATGAAAAATTTCGTTTAGACCAGCTTTCTTCACGAAATTTGGCATAGATTATTGTACAAAGCAACGTTATAAATATATATGTAGATGTCCGAATAAAGTGTTTAGATCGGATCAGTCTAGGATATACATAGCTACAAAAATCTGTACCCTTTTTGATGTAAAAAATAAACTTGTAAAGAGTATTATAGCTACAGGGCAGCCAAAGTTAGGATTTTATTATAATATTGCATTTTTTCTAGATTAAAGAATTTGACCCAGGATTTAATAGCATGTCTGTAATTCCTCTCTTCGGTGACTTGATCTTTCTTGCGCTTAGAAGACTTCCCTCATCCTGTGCAACCACCTGTGATGCTAAAGCTTTTTGGCATTTTCGGTCGACCACTCCAAGAATCGTCTCCTAAGTTGTAGTAATTACTCCTTTTTACTGTGTTTAAAGGTTTTAACCTTGTTCACCTTTGCCTGGCTTTTCCCTTCCTCAGTTGTTTAGCAAAATTCCTTCTTTTTCTAGCGTCGAATTCCAAGGTAGAGAACATTGATTACAAAACATAAGAGCCCTGGGCGTTTATTTAATGACAGGAGGTATGCCGTTTTGTCCTCGCACCACCGGACCAGATTTCAACGAGATCTGCTCCTCGCAAATAATCGTCTTCTCTGAGGCCTTGCCTGGAAGTTTCTTTTGCTTCGGCTGATTGAATTCTACAAATTCTGCTCATTTTAAATGCTCCAAAACGTTACGTTATGCAATAAAGTGTTGACAGGATTCGCATGATATTAACTAAGTCATTAAAGTTCGAGCAAAAGAGGGGGAATCTAATGTAACTGAAGCAATTGGGATGAATTCTAATACCGTTGAACTTCCCTAACTCGAATCACCATAATCCCCAAAAAAACTTCGAGTTATAGAAGTTCGAATTATGGAAGTTCCACCGTTAGGTTATCTTAGGATTGATGGCTGATTAAAGATCGCACATGAACTATTATATATGGTTCTTTGTGAAGCCATAGAGAGGAAAAACTCTTGTGTTCGAACTTAAAAATTAGTAAAACGCTTAGACGTTTAATTTCCAGTCCCGACTGTTCGGTGAGATGTCAGAAGGTATGCGCTCCCAAGTTTTTAAATCTTGACCTCTCAAAGGCGGAACAGTCAAGAAGGAAGTGTTGAGTTGTTTCCACCACATCTTCTTCCAGATGTGTATGTTGTTCGGTATAATTCTCAACCTTACAGCATGGACGTCAATATATCAATGGCCTGTTAAAAGCCTCACAACTAAGAAGAATCTAGCCTTACTGAGGGTAACGAGATCACTAGATTCCGCTGTGGCCTGGCACCATACCATTCTTATCACAAAGACACTCGAAGTTATTGATAGTGAGGTTAGGCAAATGAATTAGGTAAATAAGTTCAAGGTTACATAGTATCGCCGTTCTGTTATCTGAGTGAATGATCACTTCTTTGAAGGAAGCTTCACTCCGGAGCAGTAGATCTTGTGCTACCTTAATGGCTGCAACCTCGGCTTGGAAGACACTGCAATAGTCAAGAAGTATTAAGATGGACTTGATAGAGAGCTCCTGACAGTAAACCCCTCCACCAACCTTCCCCTCAAGCTTTGATCCATCCGTCAAGAAGCTCACTGTGCCTTTCTTCCAACGGATGGGAAGCCACAAAGTATGTGAGGCTATTCGAGTGTTCAGCTACGTATTCTTTTAAGAACCCAGTCAGTCACCTTGTAGTTATTTTTCTGTTCGCATTGTTGCACTACCAAATGAAATTCCAAATGCATTTTCGACCGCAAAAAACAAGTTGCATGCAAAGTTAAAAAAATATGTGTTTTGTGTACTGTGAATTAGTGACTCTCATGGGGAGGAGTGAGGGTGTTTTCAGCTGATGCAGATTCGGCCAGAATTCAGTGGCAAACAAGGCGCCGTTAGTTGCACTCAATTACGCCACGCGTATGAAAGTCGACTGAGTTTTTCAGCTTCTTTTATCAGATGGATATTTCCGTGTTGCCATATTGCTTTTTTATCACACATCACACCCCCGGGAACTGAGTTGACCGCAACAGATAACTATTGACCACATGGAGGGTAAGAGGATAGATTTCAAAAATAGTGCGCCTGTTGCATTCGTTACCATATGTTTGTGTGTATGTATGTGTACGTTGCATGCAATCAAAAGCCTGCCACCGAGAGGCAATTCGACATTTTTTATGCAACTTTTTCTTTCTACTCTCATACATTTGTAGTTTGCCTATCAGTTGTCATTGTGTATCTGTTCTTAACACGAAATAATTGAATTTCTGCTCAGCCTCTCTGCCCCCGCCAGCAATTTTCGAAAGAAAGAAAGAAAACCAGCCGCACGATGCACTCAGTAAGCGTGCGGAAAAAATCATAAAATCAGAGTTTCTCCTAAATTCTCATTTATGTATAGCTGAAGGAGTTTTTTTTTTGTATTTCCCCCATCAATATCAATTTTTTAGTGCTTTCCAATGCTGCACTTACTGTGTTTTCATTATTATGCGAAAGCGCATATCTGTTGGCATCGAATCAATAAATAAATTAAAATGTTTATTTGAATTGTGAATGACAGCCAAGCGCCTCTGGCCTTTTGATAGCCTTTTAGTGTTTGCGTACATTTGGGTAAATATGTTTTTCAAGTTTTTTGTAACTCAACACTAATTCCATATGCAGTGTCATTTGTTGCAGTTGACTGAAAAAATTGTGTTTTTTCTTCCATCTGACAGTACCAGCACGTTGTTGCAATTTTCATTACCGTTAGTATTTATTAAATACTCTAATGGGTAAATTAGTGCGAAAAAAGAAATTTGTATTGAAATTTATCAACTATATAAAAACATTTATAATATTCCAACAAATATGGGAAACGTACGAGGTGTGTTCAAAAAGTATCGCGAATTTTGTGTTTTTTCAAAAATTATTTATTTATTCATGAATATCTATTTTGTCCCCTTCAAAGTAATCCCCATGAGATATTATACACTTGTGCCAACGGTTTTTCCAATTTTCGAAGCACTTCAAAAAATCATTTTTTTTATCTTCTTCAGCTCCTTCTTCGATGCCGTCTTTATCTCGTCAAGAGAAGCGTAACGTCGTCCTTTCATGGGCCTCTTCAGTTTAGGGAACAAGAAAAAGTCACAGGGGGCTAGATCTGGGGAATACGGTGGCTGCGGCATCATTAGTGTGTTGTTTTTGGCCAAAAAGTCGCGCACAAGCAACGATGTGTGAGCAGGGGCGTTATCGTGGTGCCAGCCAATTTTTGTTCTTCCACAAATCCGGGCGTTTCTGGCGGATTGCAAGTAATATTTCTTATTGACCGTTATTCCCTGTGGCAAGAACTCACGATGCACCACGCCCCTGCAATCGAAGAAAACTGTCAGTTACGATTCGCGATACTTTTTGAATACACCTCGTACATTAATGTTGTCGCCTTCATTTCATGAATCTTCTTCTTTACTTGCGTAGACACTGCTTACGCGGGTACAGCGCGGATACTCCTGACGCCGACTCATCAGAAGTTCTCATCGTCCATGCCTTTGCAGCAGATATAGAATTGGGTCTTTGTTCTTCGAGAGAGTACTTAACTTCTCAGAACTGAGTAGATCAATTTCTTTTAACAAACGAAAATCATCAACTTGTAGTTTTTCTACGACTTATCGACCAAGACGGTCAAAGGAACTTAGCGAAAGAGAGTCATATTGACGTCGCGTCCAACATTTTGAACCTTCTAATAACTTTGCGGCGTTCTTTAAAGAATATTTTGTATTTGTTGCCATTGCAATTAAGATAAAGAATAATGGCGATCTACTGAAATATATAAAAATAATCCAATTTGACGAAAGATATTAAAAATAGGTGTCTTTAACCTTACTACTGATTTCTTTTTGTGGAGTTATTAGAAACCGAAGTGTTACAGCAGTTCTCGGATCATTGGTGAGCTCAAGGAAAATATTCCTATCGAAATGATGTTAATATTTCGAGAGATCTTCTAAAAAATAATGGATAGGTTCTTCTTCTTCTTTACTGGCGTAGACACTGCTTACGCGATGATAGCCGAGTCAACAACAGCGCGCCAGTCGTTTCTTCTCTCGCTACGTGGCGCCAATTGGATATTCCAAGCGAGGCCAGGTCCTTCTCCACTTGGTCCTTCCACCGGAGTGGAGGTCTTCCTCTTCCTCTGCTTCCCGCGACGGGTACTGCGTCGAATACTTTCAGAGCTGGAGTGTTTTCGTCCATCCGGACAACATGACCTAGGCAGCGTAGCCGCTGTCTTTTAATTCCCTGAACTATGTCAATGTCGTCGTATATCTCGTACAGCTCATCGTTCCATCGAATGCGATATTCGCCGTGGCCAACGCGTAAAGGACCATAAATCTTTCGCAGAACTTTTCTCTCGAAAACTCGCAACGCCGACTCATCGGTTGTTGTCATCGTCCAAGCCTCTGCACCATATAGCAGGACGGGAATTATGAGCGACTTATAGAGTTTGGCTTTTGTTCGTCGAGAGAGGACTTTACTTTTCAATTGCCTACTCAGTCCGAAGTAGCACCTGTTAGCAAGAGTAATCCTGCGTTGGATTTCCAGGCTGACATTGTTGGTGGTGTTTACGCTGGTTCCAAGATAGACGAAATTATCTACAACTTCAAGGTTATGACTGTCAACAGTGACGTGAGAGCCAAGTCGCGAGTGCGACGACTGTTTGCTTGATGACAGGAGATATTTCGCCTTGCCCTCAGCTATCAATATCATCGGCATACGCCAGCAGCTGTACACTCTTATAAAAGATTGTACCTACTCGATTCAGGTCTGCAGCTCTAATAATTTTCTCCAGCAGCAGATTGAAAAAGTCGCACGATAGGGAGTCGCCTTGTCTGAAACCTCGTTTGGTATCGAACGGCTCGGAGAGGTCCTTCCCGATCCTGACGGAGCTTTTCGTGTTGCTCAACGTCAGTTTACACAGCCGTATTAGTTTTGCGGGGATACCAAATTCAAACATCGCGGCATAAAGGCAGCTCCTTTTCGTGCTGTCGAAAGATGCTTTGAAATCGACGAATAGGTGGTGAGTGTCGATTCTCACGGGTCTTTTCCAAGATTTGGCGCATGGTGAATATCTGGTCGGTTGTTGATTTACCAGGTCTGAAGCCACACTGATAAGGTCCAATCAGTTTGTTGACGGTGGGCTTTAATCTTTCACACAATACGCTCGATAGAACCTTGTACGCGATGTTGAGGAGGCTTATCCCACGGTAGTTGGCGCAGATTGTGGGGTCTCCTTTTTTATGGATTGGGCGTAGCACACTTAAATTCCAATCGTTGGGCATGCTTTCATCCGACCATATTTTGCAAAGAAGCTGATGCATGCTCCTTATCAGTTCTTCGCCGCCGTGTTTGAATAGCTCGGCCGGCAATCCGTCGGCCCCTGCCGCTTTGTTGTTCTTCAGGCGGGCAACTGCTATTCGAACTTCTTCATGGCCGGGTAATGGAACGTCTGCTCCATCGTCATCGATTGGGGAATCGGGTTCGCCTTCTCCTGGTGTTGTGCGTACACTGCCATTCAGCAGGCTGGAGAAGTGTTCTCTCCATAATCTAAGTATGCTCTGGGCATCGGTGGCTAGATCACCCTTGGGGGTTTTACAGGAGTATGCTCCGGTCTTGAAACCTTCTGTAAGCCGCCGCATTTTTTCGTAGAATTTTTGAGCATTACCCCTGTCGGCCAGCTTATCAAGCTGTTCGTACTCACGCATTTCGGCCTCTTTTTTCTTCTGTCTGCAAATGCGTCTCGCTTCCCTCTTCAACTCTCGGTATCTATTCCATCCCGCACGTGTTGTGGTCGATCGTAACGTTGCGAGGTAGGCAGCTGTTTTCTCTCCGCTGAGACACGGCACTCCTCGTCGTACCAGCTCTTCTTTTGTACTTTCCGAAAACCAATGGTTTCGGTTGCAGCTGTACGTAAGGAGTTTGAAATGCCGTCCCACAGTTCCCTTATACCGAGTTGTTGACGAGTGCTCTCAGAGAGCAGGAGTGCAAGCCGAGTGAAAAATCTTTCGGCTGTCTGGATAGGTTAAGTTCGATAAATATAACTCCTGTATCCGATCTTAAAAGTCGACAAAGGACCTTGTGGCCAATACAAATTTGCTTAGGCGTTTAATTTCTGTTCCCACTAGCTCGATGGGATATCCCACGTATTTAAAATTTGATTACACACAAGAAGGAAGTATTGAGATGTATCCATTTGGTCTACTTTCACATATAGTAGGTTTGGTATACTGAGGACAACGTGTTTACCAGATCTATTACAATCGATCTTAGACCAAACAAATTTTGAGACATCGCATGAACCGATGCTAGCCCATCGTTGACCATAACCCCGCGAAGCCCAGCTATCCAGTAGTAGAGCACACGAGGTGAGTGAAGCACCGATCCGTTCGCATTCTACGGATAGCGCAGCCTTTTCTCGTGAGGTCGTCAACTTTTAAGTTTGAGATTCTGCTGTGGTCTAGCATCCAATATTATCTCAAAATGACTAGATGCCATTGATTAGGTGGTTAGTCATTCTTTAAACAGCATTTAACGTTCGGTTAGTGAACTCAAGTTACTAACAATGTTAAATGCGCCTGAGTTTCCTTCGCTCTAGCTTCGCCCACGGAAATATTTGTCTAATGTCTATTTTTGATAAGCGAAAAATATGTGGTCACATTTTTGCAATTCCATTATATATCTCTATTTTCTAATCTGGTAGATTGTTAATGGAGCACACACATTAGAGCAATTTCAATATCCACAAAGTGGTACGGAACTTGCGACCTTAAAATATATGTCCATAAGTTTGTATAAAATTACTGTTATGCTCACCAGGTATCGATTTGCCCAATTCAAGATATTCTCTGACAGAAGGACTTAGGAAATTCGTCGGTATTTCAGGTATATCCTTCTCTTGACTGCCGCTCTCTTCATTTTCTAAATCTTGTTGTGGTTCCGGTTCGAAGTTCACCGGTTCTGGGGCACGTGGTCGTTTGGCCCGCTTTGTGCGTGTTGTTTCACTGCAATCTGTGGAAAGTAAAAACAAGGAAAAATGATTAAGCAAGCATTTTTTTTTATAGATAAAAAATAGTTTTTGTAAGTTATTGTGATATATACAGTGGGTTGCCAAATTATTAGGGACAGTCGCATTTTTCCCCAATTTGTTCCTTTGGGCGCAGTTGAGTGCGGTTTTAAGAGGAACAACTTTACAGGAAAGTACTTTTTGCGTTCACCACATCTTGGTAACTCCAGTTTTAAGTAGATTTTGAGAGTTAATGTATTTTTTTACTTTCTACAAATATTTTATTAACGGTAGACTCGCAGGGTGCTGAACACGTATTTTAGTGAAAGTTGAAATTATGTAAACAAAGTTTTTATCATTTTTGTGCAACAAACGCAGATCAAATGTAAGTATCATAGTTGTATTATTAAAAAATAATGAATTTGGACCGATTTTCATTATAATATTTTTTTATTTTGCTCCAGTATGGGTCGAGGGTGTGATTTGTCCCCAAGGAAAAAATCAGAGATTAAAACTCTTCTCCAGCACACAAGCCATTCGCAAAGGAAGATAGCAGAACTAACTGGAATTTCTAAGACAGCAGTGAATAAAATAAAGATTAGTTTGGAATCAAAATCAGTCATTTTCGCCAAAAGGAAAAGCAAGAGTGAAAGAAAACGCATAACAACATCACGATCTGACTTGCAAAACAGGAAGAAAAGTGGGCTCTTAACTCAATTAGTTCAAGAGTCTGGAGTACTAGTATCCAAAAGAAGTGTGCAGCGAAGGTTAGCAGAAGAAGGGTTGACTGGTCATCGTCCTGCTAAGAAACCTCGGTTAACAGATGCGATGAAGAAAAAACGTCTTGCCTGGGCCCAAAAATACCGCCAGAAGACTGATGAGGACTGGAGTAAGGTCAGCTATTATTATTACTGTCATCTTACACCATTTTTTAAATCATATGTTTGAAAATAATAAGCAACTTTCTTTTTTTTCAGGCATGTTTTTCAGATGTTAGATGAGTTAACATTTGAAATTCTGGCCGACAAGAGCAGCTTCGTCAGGCGACGTCCAGGCGAAAAATATCACCCTGACTGCATTGTGGAGAGGGTTAAACACCCTGTTAAAATAATGGTGTGGTCTGTCGTAAGCGCTAAAGGGTTTGGACGTCTCTACATTGTCCAGGGTACCATTAGACAAGGCCAATACAGACAAGTTCTGGAAACTCGACTGTTACCGCAACTTAAGGATTGATTCCCAGACAGTGAGGAATTCATTTTTATGCATGATTCAGCGCCATGTCATAAAGCAAGAAGTATAACCAAATTTCTGGCAGACCATAACATTCCAGTTTTACCCTGGCCTGGCAATTCACCTGACATGAACGCCATAGAAAGTTTATGGCAGATTACCAAGGCCGAAATTGCCAAATAGATAATAACTACCAAAGTAAAATTGATTGAAAATTTAATAAATGTATGGCACTACAACCCCATGATTAAAGAAAGTGCCTTAACGTGCATGGAAAGTATGCCCAGACGGATTAAAACTCTCATTGAGGCGAAAGAAAATGTGACTAAGTACTGATTATTAATCAGAAATATTTTATCTCGCTCATATGTATATTTTTGAAATAATTATTTTTATTTTTTTGTTCTTATGTTAGTTTGTAAATTACTCTTTTATTATTATTAAAGCTTTTTATAACTAAAAAATACCAATACCTCACTTATACTATATTTTTGTGACTGTCCCTAATAATTTGGCAACCCACTGTATGTATATTTATATACATATATGTAACGGGTGATTTTTTTGAGGTTAGGATTTTCATGCATTAGTATTTGACAGATCACGTGGGATTTCAGACATGGTGTCAAAGAGAAAGATGCTCAGTATGCTTTGACATTTCATCATGAATAGACTTACTAACGAGCAACGCTTGCAAATCATTGAATTTTATTACCAAAATCAGTGTTCGGTTCGAAATGTGTTTCGCGCTTTTTTATCGACAAATTTTGTTCAGCGATGAGGCTCATTTCTGGTTGAATGGCTACGTAAATAAGCAAAATTGCCGCATTTGGGGTGAAGAGCAACCAGAAGCCGTTCAAGAACTGCCCATGCATCCCGAAAAATGCACTGTTTGGTGTGGTTTGTACGCTGGTGGAATCATTGGACCGTATTTTTTCAAAGATGCTGTTGGACGCAACGTTACGGTGAATGGCGATCGCTATCGTTCGATGCTAACAAACTTTTTGTTGCCAAAAATGGAAGAACTGAACTTGGTTGACATGTGGTTTCAACAAGATGGCGCTACATGCCACACAGCTCGCGATTCTATGGCCATTTTGAGGGAAAACTTCGGACAACAATTCATCTCAAGAAATGGACCCGTAAGTTGGCCACCAAGATCATGCGATTTAACGCCTTTAGACTATTTTTTGTGGGGCTACGTCAAGACTAAAGTCTACAGAAATAAGCCAGCAACTATTCCAGCTTTGGAAGACAACATTTCCGAAGAAATTCGGGCTATTCCGGCCGAAATGCTCGAAAAAGTTGCCCAAAATTGGACTTTCCGAATGGACCACCTAAGACGCAGCCGCGGTCAACATTTAAATGAAATTATCTTCAAAAAGTAAATGTCATGAACCAATCTAACGTTTCAAATAAAGAACCGATGAGATTTTGCAAATTTTATGCGTTTTTTTTTTAAAAAAAGTTATCAAGCTCTTAAAAAATCACCCTATACATATGTATTTGATATGATTGTAGACATTAAGATAATTGTTTGATATGTCTATAAAAAATTTTTATTGACAATAAAAAAAAATAGTAGTCGTCATATCCACAACCTAGTATAAGCGAGCTAAGGTCGTGGAGGCCGTGAAATAGTATCTGTCCGCCCTTAAAAGCTACTGATACAACAGCTGCATAGTTTTCTAACACAATATAGAATTTGTGGTGAAGAGACTGTTGTGATTTTTGGGAGTATTACTTGGATCCAGTTCCTAAAGCTACACTGCATTCAGGTAAAAAGGAGTATTAAAACTTCACTATGGAAAACTGAACTCACAGAAGGATTCAAAAACCTCCTTAACAAAAGTGAGAAATTGTGTTTGGTAATTTGCAATCGGTATATATTTCATTTAAAAAGCTCGACAATTTCTTCCCATTGACTATTTTCTTAAGGTCTAAGGTCAGGAAAATTCGCTAATGATCTGATTCAGAGAATACGGCAATTCACAGCGCCTCAGTTCAATTCTTTCGAATGTGAGCTCATGCGACATTCATTTTGCAAGGTGCTTTTCGCATACCTAAATATTTATGACCGATTAGTTTTTGAAATTGTTTGGACTTTCAAATCATTTGAAATTGATTTTGACGTCTGGCACAGATTCCGACTTTTTTTATAAACATATAATGATTCAATTCTAGTCCTTCTCTACCATAGGAACGACGGGAACATTTCAGTGAAAATGGAAATATTTGATATACATACATATGTTTTATATATCTCGTAAAGAAGATGACAGAGTTAACCTTTAACCTTTGAAAATGAATCCTACGAAATCTATTGTTGGTAGATCGTACTTTTGTCTCAAAATCCTTATAAAAGATAAACTACGGGATTTATCTTCAGGATCTATTTGTCAGTCCTCTCCTTCGCAAAAATGTGTTGAATTTATAAATAATTTTTTTAGTTTCCACGTAAAAGCTGATTAAAATGGTGATAGATTTGTAAGAATTGGAAACGAGCTCTACAATCTACTGTTAAACGAGGTTTCTTTGTTGAACGAAGTAAATAATTCATTAATTAATTATTGGTTCTTTCCTCTAACATGGAAAACGCTTGGTAGAATATGGTCTGGTAGAGATCAAGAATCAATAATTTAAAAGATCATATAAATCTTATATGTAAATATGGACAGGTAATGGGAGATATTTGGTAAAAATATATGGTTCTTATGCTGTGAGACTCGCTTGAGTTCTGTGGTGAGATATGGAAAAATATCCTTCGTTAGTTAATTTTATTGAAAATAAACGTTCTACCTCCGAAAATATTAGATGTGCAAGTTTCCGCTATTTGTGAATGCTAGTCTACAAAGCTAGAGGTGATTGATTTATATATATCAAAAACACATTAGTGACTTTGTTGGTGTGCCATATACTTTTGGTTGCGTGAATATGCCTTTTGTATTTCGGAATTTGGCCACTCTAGAGTTGCAATCTAGAAACTCATAATTTTATCGTAAAGTTTGAATTCAATCGAGGTCGCATATCCCTCCAAAACGAATTTCGGGAAGGTCGCCCAGTTGTTGTTCTGGAAACTCGAGATGCTGTGCGCATACTAATATTGCAAGATCGTCGTGTGACCTACTGTGAGACTGAGAGAACTATAGGTATTTGTTGGGTCAGCATACATTCAATATTGTATGAATATTAGACTGTAAAGAAAATTTTTTTCACTTTGGAACCCAGCAATTTGTCAATCGCTGCAAAAACACTCGTGTCGATTGGTCGAGTGAAATGTTAACAAAATAAAATACAACAGCGGTGCATCGAAAAACGTC
Source organism: Bactrocera dorsalis (assembly GCF_023373825.1). Classification (NCBI taxonomy): domain Eukaryota; kingdom Metazoa; phylum Arthropoda; class Insecta; order Diptera; family Tephritidae; genus Bactrocera; species Bactrocera dorsalis. The sequence continues at coordinate 41,500,212 of NC_064304.1, read as the reverse complement.
TATGATATTGTGACAGGTGTTGGATCAGGGATTTATGCGTTTGAGCCCGAAAATAAACAGCAGTCGACTAGATGGACCTTCGTAAAAAATAAACTAAGAGGTCAACGTTTTTCGACAACTGAAGAGACGGTTGATGCGTTCAAAAGGCATGTTTTGGAGATCTGAGTATCAAAAGTGCTTTGACAATTGATTCAAACGTATGCAAAAATGTATAGATCTTAAAGGGGGGGTAAGGTTTGTCCTTTTGTACATTATTGAGCACACTTTTGACAATCCCACATTCATGGACAGCAATATAGCCGATAAGACATCGATTTATGAGTTTGACATGCAAACAAAAAATGAACAGAGGAAACAAAACAAAGCGAAACTAAAAGGCCAAGACAGTTCAAAAATCAAGTAGATGATCAATGTATAGGGTGATTTTTTAAGAGCTTGATAACTTTTTTTAAAAAAAAAACGCATAAAATTTGCAAAATCTCATCGGTTCTTTATTTGAAACGTTAGATTGGTTCATGACATTTACTTTTTGAAGATAATTTCATTTAAATGTTGACCGCGGCTGCGTCTTAGGTGGTCCATTCGGAAAGTCCAATTTTGGGCAACTTTTTCGAGCATTTCGGCCGGAATAGCCCGAATTTCTTCGGAAATGTTGTCTTCCAAAGCTGGAATAGTTGCTGGCTTATTTCTGTAGACTTTAGACTTGACGTAGCCCCACAAAAAATAGTCTAAAGGCGTTAAATCGCATGATCTTGGTGGCCAACTTACGGGTCCATTTCTTGAGATGAATTGTTGTCCGAAGTTTTCCCTCAAAATGGCCATAGAATCGCGAGCTGTGTGGCATGTAGCGCCATCTTGTTGAAACCACATGTCAACCAAGTTCAATTCTTCCATTTTTGGCAACAAAAAGTTTGTTAGCATCGAACGATAGCGATCGCCATTCACCGTAACGTTGCGTCCAACAGCATCTTTGAAAAAATACGGTCCAATGATTCCACCAGCGTACAAACCACACCAAACAGTGCATTTTTCGGGATGCATGGGCAGTTCTTGAACGGCTTCTGGTTGCTCTTCACCCCAAATGCGGCAATTTTGCTTATTTACGTAGCCATTCAACCAGAAATGAGCCTCATCGCTGAACAAAACACGCGCGCGAAACACATTTCGAACCGAACACTGATTTTGGTAATAAAATTCAATGATTTGCAAGCGTTGCTCGTTAGTAAGTCTATTCATGATGAAATGTCAAAGCATACTGAGCATCTTTCTCTTTGACACCATGTCTGAAATCCCACGTGATCTGTCAAATACTAATGCATGAAAATCCTAACCTCAAAAAAATCACCCGTTATGTATTCCGGAAAGAAAGACGATCAATAAGGAATTCTATTTGGCCGTATAGAGGCGTTTGTATTAGAATATTCATCGAAAACGGTCGGAATTGTGGAAGAACAATAAATGGATTTTACACGATGATAATGCCAAAGCCAAAAACGCAATGAATACCATCGATCAATCACCGAATTCACCACATTTCGTTCCGTGTGATTTTTTCTTGTTCCCCAAACTGAAATTGCCGTTTTCAATCGATCGAAGAGATAACACAAAATTCGTTGAAGGACCTGAGGGCATCCTAAAAAGTGCTTATGAAAAGTATTTCGAGCACTGGATCGTTGACATAAATGCATTACATCTGTTAGGCATTACTTTGAAGCCGCCAAAATAAATATTGATGCATAATTAAATATTTTGCGTTTTATTTACAATTTTCGGGTACTTTTTTTTGTATCATGTGAATTTGAAACTCAAAATGGGAGAATTTCTTTCCCTCTTTGCAATTGTTGAATAATATATTGTATGTATGTATTCGGCATTTTCTAATTAATACCGCTAAGCCTCTCAAATTCTATGCTAATTTGTTTCTTCATTAAAGTTAATAGGATTTGAGCTTGCTGTTACATAATATTAAATCAATATTTACGAAAAGCTATTTGCATTGATTTTTTTTTTGCATTTTCTCAAACTCTTCAAATTCGGCCACCACTTAGCGGGCTGCCGTTGCATTGTCTTGTCTTGCAAGTTGCGAAGTTTTTATTTTCATATTTGCTGTTGTTGTTTATAGTAATGTTTGAGTGTCTTTGCGTTTGTCGGCATTTTGTGTAACTGGTACTACGTACCGCCTTAAATGTAGCGTTTTGGGTGCGCTGGCGCTTTTATGTTGAAGCCGTCGATGTCTTTGCGTCTGCTTTGCCGCTGTTGAGCCTGGTTTTCCCGTCTGCTACCGGCTACAAAAGCACACGAACAATTTTGCACATTGCTATGTAATTTGTGATGTAATCAAGCTTCGTTACTGGAAGTTTAAATAGCAATAACTACAAAATCACTCAAGTAATGCGCGGATTTTGCCAAGCATTGAGTAAGTAATGAGTGCGCCAGAGAGTGACAATGTGCTGAGTGCGTCAATGAATCGGTTATATTTATGTACTCGCGTAGACAGTGTCGCGCAGTTTCTTTTTTATTCAGTTCTTTTTAATTCTTTTTTTAAATTATTCTTTTTACACGCCGCTCGTTGTAGCCCACTGGTTGTTGACCTTGTTTGCTGTTGTTGGCGTTTTGCAACGCAATTTTAATTTTTCGTCGAGACCCCCGAAACCCTCTCGTAGTGAGTTGCAGCTAAAAATTGGAAGCCGTTGATTGTGACAAGAATTTTCACATGAATTTTATTTTGTGCAAAAAAAAAAAAAATTCACCACAACTGATTGCCAGCAAGGTGAACGACAGTTTGCGTTTTTTTTCTACTTTTATGTAATATAAATCGTGGACATTTGTTGTTTTTTTTTTTTCAGATTGAAACTTCTTGCGTATTCTTTTTCATTGTTTGCTTTGTTAATGATTTTGCAATTTTCCCATTTTTGCCATCTTTTCGTTTGACTCTGTGATTTTATAGCTCAAGCTACGCCTTGTTCTTAATTGAGTCTACAATAATGTTATTTGCGTTTATTATTTTGCTGACGATTTGACAGCGCAGCGCTAGGTTCGCCCAATTTCAGCTTGGCCTTAACCTTACCACAAAGTTTCTCTGTTTTAGAGTTCACATTTTATACTTATTGATTGTCGATCTTTTAATTCAATTTAAAATATATTCAGTAAAATTGATCATAATGCAATAATCATTATTTTTTCTTCCAGGTAAGTCTTCCGTACGAAAACCGCTTGGATGTGATGTGCTATTGAAAATATAAATGCGCACAAAGAAGTAATGAATTCGTAGGTAATGATGTTGAACTTTAGAGATGAGAATGACTATAGAAATTATTTACAATTTATATAAAAAAATGTTTATTCAAATTGTGTTATCGATGTGGAACATCCGCAATACCTATAATATAAAGTCACCCGGAAGTTCGAATATTATTATTTTAGATATGTGGGGGCTCAGGGATCAGGGACCCGATTCACCCCATTTTTGCTACACAGATTAATTAATTTCTGGAAAGGATTATCTCTGAATTTCAATTGGATATCTCCCATACATTGACCGATATTTTCTGTCAAAAGTCAACTATAGGTACGGGGGTACACATAGTTGGTACCTATGGGTTTGACCAGTCTTGGTTGGATTTGAACAATTTTGTGTGATAAGGCATACTTTAAAGGAATTGTTTTATTATATATATATTAATCATTTTTAAATATGTCTAAATGCAGTTATGCAAATAATTCAAACTTTTTAATGTTCACCTCGTCGAACTTCCACTTTGCATTCCACGCAATTTTTACCGTTATCAAATGGGTATCGAAAATAAAGCATGAAGTAGATCAAATGGACACGACAAGCAGCTGCATGCTGGATTTTAATCTATTTATTTTTATACTCTTGCAACATGTTGCTACAGAGTATAATAGTTTTGTTACCCTAACGGTTATATGTATCAACTAAATCTAATGGAGATAGATATAGGGTTATACACATATACATATATAAATAATCAGGATGACGAAACGAATTGAAATCCGAGTGACTGTCTGTCTGTCCGTCCGTCCATCGGTGCAAAATGTAACTAGAGAATAATTATGTATATCTTGAGGCAAGTTGTTTCCTTGACAAAAAAACGAGTTCGAAGATGGGCCACAGCCACGCCCACAAAACGCCATTAACCGAAAAAGTATAAAGTACATTATTAAGCAATAAATAAATTTTTTTTTTTGAAAATTGCGCGTGGCTCCATTCTGTAATAAGTTGAATGTACATATTTCCTAAACCACACAACCAAGTTTACTCGCGCAAATAAGTACAGAGGGAAAATGGATCAATAACTAAATAGTTCTTCTGCTTTATTGGCGTAAACGTTTTTTCTTTTCGCTACGTGGCGCCAATTGGATATTCCAAGCGAAGCCAGGTCCTTCTCCACTTGGTCCTTCCAACGGAGTGGAGGTCTTCATCTTCCTTTGCTTCACCCGGTGGATACTGCGTCGAATACTTTCAGAGCTGGAGTGTTTTCGTCCATGCGGACATGCGGTTAACTAAATACGCCAGACATACGAGGTGTGTTCAAAAAGTATCGCGAATTTTGTATTTTTTTCAAAAATTATTTATTTATTCATGAATATCTATTTTGTAATCTTCAAAGTAATCCCCATGAGATATTATACACTTGTGCCAACGGTTTTTCCAATCTTCGAAACACTTCAAAAAATCTTTTTTTTATCTTCTTCAGCTCCTCCTTCGATGCCGTCTTTATCTCGTCAAGAGAAGCGTAAAATCGTCCTTTCATGGGCCTCTACAGTTTAGGGAACAAGAAAAAGTCACAGGGGGCCAGATCTGGGGAATACGGTGGCTGCGGCATCATTAATGTGTTGTTTTTGGCCAAAAAGTCGCGCACAAGCAACGATGTGTGTGAGCAGGGGCGTTATCGTGGTGCAAAAGCCAATTTTTGTTCTTCCACAAATCCGGGCGTTTCTGGCGGATTGCTTCGCGCAAATTGCGCATAACTTGCAGGTAATATTCCTTATTGACCGTTCTTCCCTGTGGCAAGAACTCATGATGCATCACGCCCCTGCAATCGAAGAAAACTGTCAGTTACAATTCGCGATACTTTTTGAACACACCTCGTATATAGAAAATTAGTTCTATCCCCGAGTCTTTAATGGAGCCGGCGTCAAAATTAAACGATGGACGCAACATCGCCCACTTTTAGGTGAATCACATATCTCGAGACCCGCCCGACTGATTTCAACCAAATTTGGTACGTGTTGATGGCAGAGACGAAGCCAATTTTTTTAAGTATACTATATAAGTAAGTTTTAACAGCCGTCCACCGGCGGTTGTTATTTTGATGTGAAAAAATTCTCTGAATGAAGTCCAATAGCTGTTCATATGCCACTTAAACTTTATATTTAGTACCAACCACTTTCCAAATAGCATAGGAGTAATTAGTATTTGAGATACGAGTCGATTTGTGAAGCTCTAAAAGTGATTTCTTCGATTTTTACTATGTGTGAATTTATTGAACAAAGAAAAGCGATAATGCGCCATTTCATACTGCATTGGTTATTCGTGAATATTTCGCCACATTTTCAACTACGAGTAATATCGTGCCGCAATCACCGCATTCGCCTTATTTACCTTCGTGTAACTTCTGACTATTCAGCAAATTCACATGACATCTCCGAGGACAATGTTTTGACTCAATTGAGAATATAAAAGCCGAACTGGCCATCAGGACAGAGAATTTTTCCAAATGCTATGATGACTGTAAAATTCGTTGACATAAGAGATGAAATGGACAAAGTTCACTTTTCAATTTGATCACAGTATTATATTACAATACTAACGATGAATATCAGAAGAAAGACACCACCATTGTATTTTGTAAAGGCCATACTTCTATTAACTTTAGTGTTGTAAAAATATTGCAGTTCAAATGTACATATATATGGCAAACCCATAACAACTTAAAATATCACAAATGGAATATTGTTTTGTGTAGCATCTCCATCGGCTCTTAACATTTATGTTCAAATCAAATGTTGAATCAAATTTCATTAAAATTTTCTGTCATAACTCGGAAATTTTTTTGAGAATAATGATGAGTTAGGGAAGTTCTACTGTATATAAATAATCAGCGTGACGAGTTGAATCGATTGCGCAATGTTCGGCTGTATATACGTCAACTAGTCCCCCAATTTAACGCGATTGATTATTACCTAAGGCATATTGTTTAGATCGGACCCTTATAACAAATAGCTGACATTTTAAATTAGCATTCAAAATAAAGATAAAGATTGCTTTAAAAAATAGACCTGTGAAGGGAATTATAGCTTCGGTGCAGCCGAAGTTAACTTTTGTTTTTATCCAACATTCTAAGTTACTCATGTTTAGCAGAAAGAAAGAACGAAATCGAGCGACCCATGAGAATTATATACCACTGGATTAGGCTATAATTCATTAAATAACATTAATTTTAAATACGATTTTTTAAAAAATTTGAATTATTACGGCTAAATTGTGACCTGATTAGACCCTATCGCCTTAGACCGCCAAACTTACAGTATACAGAGTTTATCGCACATTCGTCGAAACGATTTAAATAACGTTTTGTTTTGTTCGATAATATTCTTGAATTGATTATTAAAGTTAAGGTGTTGCCATCCGTTTTGAAAATTTTAAATAAAAGAAATTGTAAGATGAAAATTCAAAATAAAATGAGGGTTTTGGTAATTATTACAGCTCAAAATATTTTTTGAGGGTTGCCACCTCTTGAAAATGTTCAGTTTATTGATTTAACTAGTATAATAGTTGACCACACAGTGAAGTTCGTAACAATTTAAATAACGTTTTCTATGCCTTGGGGATATTCTTGAACTGATTTAAAGTAAAAAGTTAAAGTGTTGTCTTAAAATTAGTGTTGTTTTAAAATTTTTAAGTAAAAGAAATTATGAGGTGAAAAATCAAAACGGAAACAGTTCAAAATTTCTTTTCGAGGATTGCCACCTGTTAAAAGTTTTTAGTTTATTAAATTAACTAGGACAAATTGGTAAGGAAGAATTTTATTTTTGGTTGAATTTTAAAATTTTGCAAAATGTCGATTTACTTTTTGCTTAGTAGACGTCCTATCCCATCTGATCGAATTTGACCCTTACTGGTTGATTTAAATAAACCGCACGCAAAAGAACTACCGACACAATTTTTTTGTAGAACCTTGTTCTTTGTCATGTGAAGTTTGATTCCGATGTGTCAAATAGTGCGTGTTTATAACGCTATGAACGATTTTTACAATGGAACAAAATATTCACAGAAACTTCGCTAGAAATATTGTATTTCCAATGGAATCATTCAAAATATTTCAAAAGGGTTTTGGTCAGCCTACTTTAGCACGAAGAGTGTTTGAGCGAAAGTGCTGTCTACGCCAATAAAGAAGAAGTATTTGAGTTCCACAAAGCATTCAGCCAAAATCGAGAAATTATCGAAAACTTGCTTTAAGTCAGTCGTCCATCCAACAGTGCTTAAGAATCGTCGGTAGATCGTCAGAGAGATAGCAGAGGATATCAACATAGCTTAGGGTATGAAACACATCGTGCGTTACTCGTACTAAAAACCTGAAATCGCCGTCAGATTCTAGCTTATAGATACTATTCTAGATAGTCACCGCTCAGGGCCCTAATTAACCAGATGTGAGCCCTTGCGACTTTTTTGGTTTCGAAAGCCTCAAAAAGCATGCCAGGAGTTGTTGGAAACCATTGAAAGCCAATCCAGCTGAAGCTTATAACATCTATATGGAAAATTAGATTAGGTGGGGTGTAACTATATTGTCTGAGAAGGCGCCTATTTAAGAACGATAATAAGGAGTTGTGTTAAAATATGTACATGAAAATGTGAATTTTTCAGTTCGTCCAGATCAAAATTTTATCATATCGTATATTCGCGTATGTTTGAATACATGTACACATTATATGTACTTCTCTATATACACATGTAATTTAGCCTGAATGACGACGCATATTTTTACGACTTCCCATAAGTTAACGTTTTTATAAAATACTATCACAGTACTCCTAACGTACTAACTACTAGATATTGTGGCAGCTTTACAGTTGTTTCCTTCGCTTTTTACTTGTTTTGCGCAAATTTACTGCATTTCCTCTTCGAATTAATCAGCAACGCAAACATTGACTGCTTGTCATTTTTGTTTATATGTATGTTTTCATTTATGCAAAGGCGAAAAATAGCAAAAAAAAACCAATTGCAACAACATTACTGCTAACCATGCCACTCTTGGTAATAATGATGTCAGCCGCGGATGCCACATAATGTTATGACATCCGTTGGGCTCTTCAGCTTGCTGTGCTCACTCACTCATTCGCCAGCTTGTCGATCGGCATGCAAATGCATTTTGCTGGTAGTACATTTCGTTCGTGGCATCACGAAATCGTTTTATAATGTTAAGCGGATGCTTTAATGTCGAAAAACGATTGTAAATCGAAATGCAGTGATTTTAATGAATTCTCACACGCAGACATAAATAATATATGTATGTATATGCGTGTATACTTTCTAAAGCATTTGATCATAAATTTGGAGTTAATAGAGTTTTAAATTAAAAATGTCCTTTCTTTAAAAGCAAGTTGACATGTAGTTCGTAAAGCTGTCGCTTTTGCTGTTCTCTGTGGTCGAACAGAACATTCTCACTTTCACGTTAACGTGTTATGCGGTTGAATCACATAACTTCATTAAAGCACTTAACAGAACAGACAAGCAAGTATTTTTTTTTGTTCACAAGTCGGAAAGTTATCAGAAATCCTCTACCTTGTATCCCCTACACGATTAAACGATTATTTTTTTTCCTCAAAATGCAAATTTCCATTTTCTTATTATTATTTTGTAAAGATCTTAATAATAGTTAGTTGAGCTTCTTGTTTGTTGCAAGATTATTTTACTGGCTAAGAGTAATATCTGTCCGCTTTTAAAATATTTTCCTTGATGATCAATAGTATCGCTATATATACGCTGCAATGCATTTCTCAAGGAAGCTATTCATACTAATTGAGATAATTACAAAAATAAATATAAAACGTACGAAAAAATTTTTCCGAAGTCGGAAATCTTTGACCAACGTAATTTGGTTTTATTGTGAGGGGTTGCTCTAATGCCAATACAGGCTTTATTATTACGGAAAAAAGCCGGAGCCTGTATCACCCACCTTTGCGATTATTTAATTATGAGCTCTCTTACCTCAAAGCCATCGTATACAGTCTTATTGATGAATGCTATACTTTTTCCCAATTTTAGTTCATGCAAAATACGTTTCCGGCAACCTTCACGGGAAGGCTGTAACTTAATGTTTCATATTCTCAAGACACTCAATAATATAGAAGTATGTTAACTTCTCCGTCTTTCGAAGTTAGCCCTCTACTGCGTATTTGCTTTAAAAGTTCGCATTTAAGCGTATTGCAAAATATTTTTATTCATCACATTAAGTAGTTACCAGAAATTAAAAATGTCTATATAAACTCCTTTTTCACTAATTTCGATAGTGTATGATATTTTTCGGAAGGTATGAAGAGTGAATGCGAGAAAGTTTACAGCTTGTGCATTTGTTTTACCAACCTCTGGTCAATATAAAAATTATGCCCAGAGTCTCTCGTAGAACATATGTATCTATAACAACTATTAATATTTAATAGTGTAAGTAAACAAAAGCAGATAAAACAAGAAAAAACGTTAACTTCGATTGCACCGAAGCTGTAATAAACTTCAGAGGTGCATTTTTTTTTATAACATATAGCCGTTGAGTTATAGAAATACCGATCTGAACAATATGTTCGGCGATTGTAGCGATACCTTGAAGATACCTTGATAAATAAGAGAATTTTCCATACTAGGTATTTAGTTGGATCGGTCAGTTTGTACGGCAGCATTATGTTTCAGTTGTCCGATATCGGCGGATACGACAAATGAGCAGTTTCTTGGTGAGATTAGAACGCATTCAAAATTTCATAAATGTACATACATAGGTATCTTAAAAACTTAGGGACTAGTTCGAATACATACAGACGGATATGATTAAGTCGACTACTGTGTAGTTTCCTCTTAGGTATTGCAAACATCATAGATATTAATACACTCTGTTCAGAGTATAAATATAAATATAAGTTCAATTTATCAAGGTTTTTGGCCATTTTTGAAATATTGTATTTTTTTTTTGTTTGAAGGGAGCTAACTTTCTAAAAAAATATATAAGAAAAAGACTTCTAGGAAGTTTTAATTCATAGTCCATAGCTGTAATAAATATTTATAAATAAATTGACAATCAAAATTATGTTAGAAAAAATTTGGTTACAATAAGTAAGGCAGTGCTAAGTTCGAGTATAACCGAACATTTCATACTCTTGCAACTTGCAAGGACTACAGCCAAGGAAGTACCTAAGGCCTGTTAGTTCTATTGGGTCTACGGCGAGTTTTCCTCCCCTTTTTTTCCTTCTAACCACTAATATGCACTGTTATAAGAAAAACACGGTCTCCCAATTTTATTGAGATCACTCTCATATCTGCCGGTATATGCGGTATAAAGTCACCCAGAAAAAGTTCAAAAATTTGTTTATTAGGTATTTTGGATTTAGAGCAAATACAGGGTAGGCCATTTAAAGTTGACCCATCTGGCAACGCTGTAACTTTTAACAGCGCTGACAAATCGGCTAATGTCATACCGCGTTAGAAGCGTCATTCGAAGACAATTTATACCATGGAACAGTACACTCCAAAAGAACGCGCTGAAATTGTTCAGCTTTATATTCAAAATAACTTTTCAATTGTGTTAACTCAACGTGCGTTTCGCAAAAAAAATAAAGTGAAAAGTGCTCCAGTTAAGAACACAATTAAGTCTTTATACGCAAAATTTGTGAACACCGGTAATCTCAGTAGTGCCAGTCATGCATCCAGACAACGCACAAGACGTTCTGATGAAAATATCGAAGCTGTACGAGCCAGTATTGAGGAGACTCCATCGACATCGAGTTATCGCCGCTCTCAGGAATTAGACATCCCATTATTCGCGAAAATGACATGGATAACTTCTGGTTTCAACAGGACGGGGCTACATGCCATACAGCTCGACCAACAATCAATTTATTGCGACCATTTTTCCCCGGGCGATTGATATCGAAAAATGGTGATGTTGACTGGCCACCGAGATCACCAGATTTGACGCCACCAGACTTTTATTTGTGGGGTTATTTGAAATCCAAGGTATACGCTAATAAGCCAAAGACCTTAGCTCAACTGAAAGCCAACATTCGACGTGAAACAGCCGCCATATCATCCGAAACATTGGCCAAAGTCATGGAAAATGTCGAAAAAAGAGTGCATTTAGCTGTCAAAGCTAAAGGTGCCCATTTACGCGATCTAATTTTTAAATATTAGCTGAAACAAATCCCCTTGGACCAAAATAAATTATTTTTGAAATGAACAAAAAACATTGTTTTCTTTTGTTCTTTTTTTTTTAGAAACAAATGGGTCAACTTTAAATGGCCTACCCTGTACTGACCCGATTCAACCCGTTTGTAGCACACAGATATATTACTTTCAGGAAAAAATTCCCTCTGAGTTTCAACTATAAATCTGACACATTGTCCAATATTTTCAGTAAAAAGTACATTATAGGTAGTGGGTCCAAATGTTTGGGACCTAGGGACTTGCAAAGTTTTCATTGGATTTGAACAATTTTTGGCTATAAGGTGACATACTCTAAAAGCATTATTTGTGCAAAGTTGTATATCGTTATATTAATTGCTTCTTGATTTGTACACTCGAAATGAAAGAATCAGATGGAATTTAAAATTGTGTTATATGAAAAGCAGGGAGACTGTAGTCCGATTTCACCCATTTTCTTACTGTAACGTAAACATGATAGAGGAATTTGACGTGCCCAATTTGGTTAAAATCGGTCGGATGGGTTTCGAGATATGTGTTTTCACCTAAAAGTGGGCGGTGACATGCCCATTTTCCGATTTTGATCTCGGCTCTTTTAAAGATCTCTCGTACTCGGAGGTAATTATGATGATTTCAATTTGCCCAACTTCGAAGTTCATAGTCAAATTTTGAATTTTAGAGTCTAACTTCGACACTTTTCTGTTGTAATAAGTTTTGGCGACAAATTTCTTGAAATTATTTATTATTTAATTCAAAAACTCTTATATAAGTAGAATTCGATATTGCGTTATATGTTGTAGCCGCATAGAAACTATTCGAGTTATGCAAAAGCTTGTAAACCGTTATAACTGTCACGCGAGATTCAAAATAGCTTACACAAATTTAGTGCTAATCTAATGCCAAGCATTTGTGTGCGCCTGCCCGAAAAGCAGGTGTGTGCTAATTCGCCGCCAACATTTCGCAAAGAAAAAGTAAGAAATCAACATTGCGGTTGCAAAGTTGCCACATGCGTGTTGTACCCAATAAATTATAAATATACGGTCATTGCAATGCGGGTTTGGATTAGCACATGCACTGTGGTCAATTTTCTGGAATAATCGCATTTAATATTTCCTTTCTGCCTCTCATGTGCCACACAATTACTTCCACAGCCATAAAACTTAAATCACAATAATCGTAAATTCTTTTTATTTTCACTTCCTTTTGGCTGTGTTGTTGATTTTAAGTGAAAATAAAGTGTGGCAGCGGAGAGGCAGACAATTCCAAATGCAATTTAAATAAATCAGAATTTTAATTACATTAAAAGTTGTGGAATTATTATTGAAAATTCGCCATTACAAGCGCTAAGGTGCGTGATTAAACCGCTGTCACCGCCAACAACAACAACAACAGTGACAAATGGAAACATTACCCACAACAATAATAATCATTAACTATGGTCAAATCGAAAAGTGCACAGCGCACAGGATATCCTACCATATACATTGTATTGCAACAACAACAACTGTAACTATGCATATGTAGTGAAAATAACAATGAGGGTGTTTTAATATTCTCCCGCTACGTCGGGAACACGTTGTGATTTCGTACATATTATAATATATTGGTATGTGTTTGTATTAGTTGATGTTTTTGTTTGTAATTTTCCTGACCCAACAGAACTGTTCAATAAACACAGAAAATAATAACTTTATTGTTTTTTAGAAATATTTCGGAGATTTTTTTTTTTATTCTGGAGTGATGTTCAAAAAACCGAGCACATTTCTGATATCAGAAAGTCTCAAAGTCACAGATTTCCAAGTGTGTTTCAAACTTGTAGATCCCACTGTTGTACGAAAACATGAAAACATACACAAGAAATATTGACAAGGCTATGAAGAACTTTCAAGCCGTAGTCCTCCTGGAATATTTATATCTACAAGTGTAATCGGCTTCTTGCACACTTCTTATCTTCTAACCAAACTCGTCACAGCGTTAATACTATTTTGATGATGCTACAAGAATAGTTTGATTGATTTATTTTTTTTTTTAAGAAACCCCTTCTAAGTATGTGTTCCAATCACAATAATGCTGATGACGAAAGCTGTAAAAGCGACCTATTTTTGCGCCGTAAGCACATCTTGAAAATTGTCTACGAAATTTTTTCTTACTGGGCACATTTATCCTCATGAATTTCGTTCACAACTAAAATTAATTATTTAATTTGTTATTAAGCGGTTGGATAATTTGTACGCATATTTTTATAGTTCGGTGGTATACATGGTTGAAAACGTTACTTCCCTTCGTCATTTATTTCAAAAGTCATAATTATATAGTTTAAAGAATCGTAGACAACATTAAACTTTTTAAGCATAACGCAAATGTAATTCGATCTCCATTCATGGTTATTAAATTTGCAACACATATGTTGTGAAAAAAAATTGTCTTTTCATTTTTGAATATAAAATTAATGCTTTACTTTAAGTAAAGTAAGCTTTAACTTTTAGTCATTATCATTTCGTTATCTTCGTTAAAAGTTGGATATACTACATTTAGTTAAACGATAGTATTTTTCCACAATAAATATATATTTCAAGTAATTCTTTCTTTATACCATATATAGTAGGTATGTGATACTGGTGCTATGGGCAAAAAATAGTAAGACTTTTTAATATAAATTTGACTAGACTAGTATGATTGTCAGTGACATCCGTGCCAAATGAAAGTTCAAAATAAGCATTAGTATTTGGTATACCCTCGTCTTTCTGAAGTACAAAAAGTGCATTCGGCGATTTTTACGATGGGTGAAATTATTCAGCAAAGAAATTCCATTAAATTTTGTGTGCGGATTTGGAAAAGACCTTTAGTGATAATTGTTTTTCGCGAGCAAGTGTTTTTGATTAGTATAAATTATTCAAAAAGGGTCGAGAACGCATTGACGACGAGGCAGGCATGCATCAACATCAACTGATGATCATGGTGATGATGGTGCTTGAGGATCGACGATTAACAGTCAGAGATTTTACTGGTATCGTTGGAATATTGGACTGACTAATGATAATCATTTTGAAAGATCATTTGGACCTAAGAAAAGTTAAAACACGGTTTGTTCTAAAATCACTGCATTCGCCTGATTTAGCTATGTCTGACTTCAGGCTATTCAGCAAATTCATAGGACTGCTCTGTGGAAACCCTTTTGAGTCAATTGAAGATATTAAACATGATTTGCTAGGCTCGTTGAGATATAGGAAACCTTAGAAACTGCTTCGAGGATTGTAAAAAAATTCTTCGGAAGACGAGTAAACAAATTATCTATTATAATAAAGTAACCTTGTTTCATTTTTCCTTGGCTGTCATTGGCTTTTCGTTTGTATGGATTTTTTTGCCTTAGAATAAATATGGAACAAGTTTGCTTGAATTTTTGCGCTTCCAAAGGGATCACAGCTACGGAATCCTTGAAGCTATTGCAAAGTGTTTTGGGGAGTCTACTTTATCACGAAATGTATGGAAAATTGGATTAAAAGTTGGTATGCTTGTATTGTCTCATGCGCCTATTTTGAACGCTATAACGAAGATTTGTATTAAAATAAGGCACTTTTTTATTATTAGTCTGGATTAAATTTGATCAGATGTTTTAACAATTGCATTAGTTTAAAGTCATTTTGCGACTGTGATCTTAGAGGCTGTTTCTTGCTAACTTTGGCTTGATAAAACCAAAATAATCGGAATAAGACTTAAAAAAGTGAATTTTTAGCAAATATTTATAAGGAAGCTTAAGGGGGTATTCTACTCTAGAAATCAAATTTTGGGCTGTTTTTTGAATTTTATTTAAAAAAACCAAAAATATTTTTACTATCCATTTTTTTATGGTGTTCTTGTTGATTTCTTAAGAATACAGAAAAAAAGTTTTACAAAAAAATTAAAATAATTAAATGGGGGGTTAGATTTGAGAGACAGGTGTAAAAAAAAAATGGCGCATCCTGGTAACATTGATCCTGACTCTACTCAGGGAACACGAAAAAAAATTTGTTTGAAAAATGGCGAAATCAGTTTTTACGTTTTTTTTGAAATTCCTGATTTTTTTTAAAATATTAAAAACAAAGGATTAAGGATTATATAAAGATAAAGGATTATAAAAAGAAGGTTCACACAAAATTTCAAGTAAATCGGTTGTATAGAACTTGAGATAATGCCGGTACCGTGTGGAAAAAAGTAGATTCGAAAAAACGCGTTTAAAAAAGTGAGTCTGCGTCACTAAAGTAACTGTACCTTAAAATAATTTTAATTTTTAAAAATCCTTTGGAGGCTATGTTCTTAAGGGTCTAAACTTTAAATATATGAAAAAAATCGAATTTTTCAAAATTCTAACTAAAAACTTCCTTCAAAACTTGGCTCCTAGCCGCTGCTATCAAAGTCTGTGTTACAATAGAAAAATAGCTTCAGGCTCCTATTAAGCTTTTTGAAATTTGAGTTTTTTGCAATCAATTCTTATATAACAACACAAAAATATTCGTTAGGCTAGTTTACACTCCCATTTATAGCCTTGTTGTTCACCAATGTCTCTCCCATACGTTTGCACATAAGAGAAGTGCAGTTAAAAACGGTTTTTCGCCAAGCTTTGCATGCGGATGCGAAAACCAACTCATTTTGGGGGCTAGCTTTGGTCTATGTTTGAACCGGTGTTCGGACGGCAGTGAAATTAGTGTTTGTGTGAAATATAGTTAGTATAGATATATGCATATATTTTTGTATATGGATTTTGACAATACCCAATTCGCTAATCTAAACCAGTTTTAATTCGCTTTGCTATTAGTCTGTTTGAATTTGCCATCGTATGGGCCTCTTTACTTTTCAACTTGCAAAATCGCGGCCCATAATGCATAAACTCTGTACGACATGTGCTTGGAAATTTCTCTTAAATTGATGTATAATTATTTTAAGATTGTATTAACAATACAAAAAATAACAAATTATTTTTAATATATTATTGGTTACTTTCCTTTAATTGTTAAACACAATTTGAATCAGTGAAGGCCTTGGCGGTCTTAGGAGTAGCGAATTCTGTTAATCAGAGTCCAAGATTTTGGTGATGATGTCTAGTGTTTGATCCCATGAATGAGTCGCTTATTATTCACTTTAACGGCCAACTTAAAACACAAGTCGGAGATTTGCCGAGACGGCTTATAACGAGATTACCAAATTTGACACACAATACACAACTCCAAATTTCCGCCACAATAACTCGTTTACCTGAAATGCCTAAATGTTCGGTCAAAATTCCATAAATCGATGTTTTGGAGATGTTCAATTTCATTTCCATGAATTTTAATGGCGATTTCGGCTGATTTTTGATGAATTCATGCACAGTTTCGATGGAATTTCCGGTGATCACGGATATTGATTGGCCCACATGTTGATCGTCATTTATGTCCTTACGACCACTTTGAAAATGTTGAAACCACTCGCGCACTCTTCTACGGAATAGGCAATCATCGCCATAAACTTGTTTCAGAAATTGAAACGTTTCGAAAAAGTTTT
Organism: Bactrocera dorsalis; assembly: GCF_023373825.1. Classification (NCBI taxonomy): domain Eukaryota; kingdom Metazoa; phylum Arthropoda; class Insecta; order Diptera; family Tephritidae; genus Bactrocera; species Bactrocera dorsalis. The sequence continues at coordinate 41,483,267 of NC_064304.1, read as the reverse complement.
ACCAATTTTAAAACAGAATTTAATGTTGGCTCTTTGTTCGAAGCTCTTTTTCGCACCAATAACACAAACATACTGACACTTAAAACGCAATAACTTCACTTCCATTCAAAGAAATGTCATGAAATTCACTGGTCAATCGATAAAGATAACAGATTCTAACGCAATAGTCGACATATACTAGGTGGCGCCACCAGGGAGCGCTAGATTCAAAAAGTCCTGTTTACTTTGGAACACACCTTGTAGTTTCATTTACTCACGAATAGGTTTTCATGATCTGCAAATATTATACTTGAAGACTCATGACAGTAATTCGCAATTTAAAAATAGCAATTATGCTCTTTTAGGACTTCCAAGTAGACGAAATGGCTACTTGGAATGTACTGACTTAAGAATTCCATAGGTTCCTGGTGTATTGATGTTTCTTTTAAAAAAAAAAACCAGGGATCACAAGATTAATTGCATCTGTATTTCTGAATATTTCAAACATTTTTTGTAAGAAGCTCAATGACGTCGTAAATATAAGCGAAAATTCGAAACGAAGTCGTTTTTTGTGAAATAAATTAACACTTCAGAGTGGCTTAAAAATCGAAGTTGTTATCCAAAATCTTATTTCTTCGAGGATTACCTGGAAAATATATTTAAGAAAGTTGTTAAGTCGTTTGTTGATTTAACGAATCCAACTGCAGATTATTCTAAAAAGCAGTTATAGAAAACGATTTTATTTCTCTGTACATACTGTGATTACATCAATGCAAATAGTCTAGTCCAAGCCCGAAAAACGAGCACAAATACTGCTTATTGGAAGCATATGTTTATATATTTATATATATATTACAACAATAATAACAACCAAGTAATAGCCGTAATAATCGAATGTGAACACTCCACAAAAGTCGTGACAATATAAAATCCCGGCCTGAAAGCTATGTGCGCTAAGTATTGGCAAAATCCTATTAGCACAAGCACAAAAACAAAAGCAACAAGCAACAAAAATGAAACACGAAAATTAAGGCGGAGCACACAAATAAGTACAAGTACACAACAAACAATAGCTTGACGTTACAATTTTTATTTGAATAGCACGGTAAAAACCCGCTTTGGGCAATTGTTTCAGTTGCGCTTTAATTTTTTGTCCGCACTTTTTTCGAATATCCAATTTGATTTAAATATCAAATGTAGCAAAGCACAAAGCAAAGTCATTGTCTATTAATTCATTATTATTATTATATTTTTTTTTTGTTTTTGTGGTGTTCTTTAGTAAGCTTGCGTCTCATTGAAATCATTTAAAATATTGCACAATCCTTTGTAAAAGGAAAGGCCGACATATACATACATATGTATACATGTATATGATTGTAGTGCAGAATCTTCATATGATTTTAAGACTTATACGTATGTGATAGTGTGGAGTTAGTGGGGTTTGATAGGTATTTTCGAATGACCTTTATCTGCTTTTGGAGAGTGAAGCTCCACAAAAATAAAATAACAACTAGGTTTAAGGTAAGGATCAATGACTGATGAAGGTCCGGATGGCACTTGGAATACTAAATACAGTCGTTTGAAATGCCAGAAAATAGATGCAATGCTTAAAAATAGTCGTTTGACAATAAGAGAGATCGTTTCGTTGGATTGGAATATCGGAATAATATTGGCTCTGCCCAAACTATTTTGAAGAATGTTTATGAATTTTATCTCTCAAATTTTTAAGTTTTGATTGGTTCCATTCACCATGTTAGACTACAATGGTTCTTCCCGAGTTTTCTGCCAAAACACAATTAATATCGTTTTGTAACCATTGTATTTGCGCAATTTGGCTCTAGCTATTTAGCAGACTCAAAAGGCCAGCGTCCGATGTGTGTTATCCACGTTAAACACATCGGCCTCACCCTACGACTCTCAAGAGCACATGGGATCAAATCATTGCGTTGATCAGCGCCCTGAAATTGCCTGGCATTTTCAGTACCAATTGGCAGTGTGGAATGGACACACTAACCACCTTGCTAGGGTTCGAGATCTATCTAAAACCTCTTCTGTACTTTGGGTTCGGCACCCGGTTGGAATGCAACTCGACATTCAACTGACAAAGTTTCAGTTCTTCCCGCATGAGAATTTTAACCACAACCACCACAATACTCCCCGTGGGTCCAGTCTGCATGAGCAGGTTGGATCAAACTCCAACGGTACAAGAATTAAGTCTCCGATCAGACTTCTTAGCCCAAACTACTACCAGTTGAGCCTTCATATTGCTCTGGACTGGTAACCGTATACACACATCACCTACACACACCACTCACACAAAAACTAACCCTAATTTTCAGTTGAACGTCTTCGCCGACTAAATAATTCACGCGCAAACGACCCTAACTGTTCGGCATTCCGACTAGTGGAGATCACACCGCTAACATCTAAACGTACATGAGTCCAGCTTATCCCCATACCACCCAAATCCTTAATGACAGAGTATATCGGGCTGTCTGCAATTACATGCCCCCAATCCTCGACATGCGCTCCACCACGCCGACCTATCGATGCAACAATGCATTCAGGGGCCCATGCCCCGTAGGCAGAAAACCCAGACTCGGACAGAATTTGAAGTCTGGGTTATCCTCAACAAACTTAACTCTTAAGTCCGGACCGTTCTCTGTTCCTGTTCTCGTAAAACCTTCTGCTCCATAGATATTCTTCCCTCTCCACATCATCATTGAAAATCCAATAATTTCCCAGAAATGGCACACTCAAGCCTACTCAAACTGCCAATGCGAAGACGCCGTTTTGGCACGATTGAGGAGATGAAAACCGAATCAAAAATCGTAGACTTGAACAAACAAACAAAGGCATTTTTGAATTCAAGTAAAGGGTGATCCGTCTCGAGGTTTCCTACTGGTTTTATTCTAAATTCTAGCAAAGTTAAGTCTATTTTATGAATGTGGGAGAAACTGTAGGAAGGATGAGATGGAATAAAAGAGGGCACATCATAGGTAGGATATATGCTAAACAGCGTCTCATCGCTTTTGGGCGACCTCTGCAAAATTCATCTTGAAGGGATCTACGACCTCTACTGAATTTACCATACCTTTAATCGCCAACAATTTAATTAAGCTCATCGTTGCACTGTTACCGAGTTAATCCACGTCGAAAGTTACTACAAATATTCGCGCAATAATCTTCGCGATTTAATTTAATTTTTTGGTCGAAGTGAATATTTTAAATTACTGTACCGAACACAAATAGCGCTCATATGTCAAAACGTTTTGAGTACGCATGTCACTAAAATTGTCGAACTTTGCGATGAAGTTTTGAGTTGTCAGATTGCAACACTAGTGTTGCCAAATCCCGAAATATAAAAGCCAACTTACACATAAATATATTTTAATCACATTCAAATTCTTCAAAAGGCGCCAGGGCAGGGCATCAAACATTTTATGCCAATTAAATAAATCTTCATTAGTGGATCATACAAAAAAAAAAAAAAAATACAAAAACGATGCAAATGCTGCAGTCATATTCAGGCATTTGAGATCATCACTTAAAGTAAATAATCGCTGATTTTCGCACTCACATATTTTTTAATTACATTATACTTATGTTTTATTTCTATTTTTTTCATTATTTTATATTTAATTTGTGTATCGTTTGGCTGCAATCTGCTTACGGCACCTCACATTCACGCTAAGACCTGACGATGTGCTTGCTGATTGCCAAAGGTGTGAGCTGTCTGAGATGCAAATATGATTTTTGTTTATTGCTTTTTTAGTTATTTTTTATATAAATGAGTATTCTCGCTTTGTTAGGTCATGCAAGAAGAATGGGTGTAGAAATACTTGTAAGCATTTAAATATTTAAATTAAATGCTGGAACCTGGGTGCGGTAGCTTGTGGACTTTAGCGTCACAATGGGAAGCTTTCGACGCGTCAAATAAGAAAACAAACTGCATTTGAATGTATGGAAGATATTATGTTATTTGCATATAAAGTCACATATGATCATACTTTAGTTTTCATTATTACTGCATTGAGCATATCGTAGGTAGTATGTAGAGGGTGTTTGTTTAGAGTTTTGTTATGTTAATTTCAAAGAAGACACCGAGAAATGAATAGTGGCTCCATTAGTTTTCAAAATGATTAATACACAACGGGTGATCCAAGTAGAGGTACCTCTTTCAATAGTATTTTTTTGACATTTTATTTGTGTTCAGTGTTGTTTGGCATTTCATCGTGGAAAGACTTGCGTCTGAACAACGCTTACAAGTTCGACTTCATTACAAAAATTCACGTTCTGTGAAGAATGTAATTCACGCGTTTCGCTAAACTTACAGATATGGTCACCATAATCGGCCTAACAAGCATACTATACGCAACACCATCACCCATCTTGAGGCCCAGCATTCATTATTGGATAATATTCACCGTATAAATCACGTTCATTAAGCTGTGAAGAAAATATGACAACCATAGCAGAGAGTGTACACGAAGACCGTGGAAAGTCGATTCAAAGAAGGTCCGACATTTTCGTGCCAAATTTTGTTCAGCTCTGAGGCCCGTTTCTGGCTGAAGCAAAATTGAAGCATTTGGGACGAAGAGCGACCAGAAAAAACTCAAGAGCTGTCATTTTATCCAGAAAAAATAACGGTTTGGTGTGGTTTGTGGGCCGACCATTTGATGGCTATTTTCCCCACATCGCATCAATCCGTGGATTTATTAAGAGAACACTTTCGTAAGCAGATAATTTGACGTTTTGGTCCGGTCAATTAGCCATCCTTTATATAAATTCTTCATTAGGGTGGGTCATATTAACCCAATAATGTATTATTACACTCTTCTTCTTTAAAAAAACGAAGTTTTTTCATTCGCTCTCTTAAAAATAGTTTGATAGACCCGTTCAAGGAAGGGTCTCCCGGTATGTGCTCTAAATTATAATGGTCAGGTCTTTCGGTTGATGGTTTTCTATTTTTTTCTTATTATGTGTTAGAAAAACACATGTCTCGCTTTCAACTACTCAAAAACATATTTTGTGGATTTTATAAAAGATTGAATGTTATTCAAAAAACGTCTATAACGATTTTTTCTTAAACCTAACCATTTAAAAGATATTATCGGCTGAAATTTGACTGTTTTAATTAATTATCGGTTTTGTAAGTAAATTTGCACGATTTGCAAGCATTGTTCCGAAAAAGTATTGAATTAATTGAAAACTACACATCTAAAAACACACCCGTTACAAACATAATAGATAAAAGATCTAACTTTTTTTTCTGAAAATTTTCCTAATCGAGACCAAAGCTACATTTTTGGATTTACAAATGTATTTTAGATATTTTTGGAATTCTCGTTGTGGCAACATTGTAATTTCTTTATCCAAAGTTAGATAAAAAAAACAAACATGTCATTATCTAATATCTGTCTAATCTAAGTTTTGAGGACTTAAACGGCGCTAACACCTGCTTCAATCTCATGCAGTCTGAGCGTTTAAACAAAAACTTGATTTGTTATTGCCATAAACGACTTGCAACAAGAAAAATTAAGTAATCACTAAATTACTTAAGCCTCCGTTTGCATTGTACGAACTCATTCTCATTAGTATAAATCATTTAGTGTCGCATCACAAAGTGGACAGTCGACAAGTCCAACTCCTCTAAGGAGTTACATAAACGTCGGCTTCATAAATGGGTGCCACACATATGTATGTATGACCTGCGAAAATACACACTCCTATTCTGCAAGTGAGTACAAGCTAATAAAACTTGAAAGGTAAAAACTGCTTCGAACAAAGAGTGCCGTATTTAAGAAGAAGAAGCAGAAGAAGAAGAAGAAGAAATTATGTTCGTAATGTCGTAACGCTTTTCCGTTTACGCGTTTACTGTGCCTGGCTGGCAGCACTGACAGCGTTAAGCGTGATTGCCACAATGCTTTAAAAATGCTAGTATTACTGCCACTTAGCCAACGTCGGCAGAAAAAAGCAGCAGCAATGATTGAAAGTGATTAGAAAGTGCAACTGTCGCTTGCAAATATATCCGCGTTCGTGTCGGCGCGTAAACAAGTCACCAACAGCCGACGGCGCCGCTCACCAGCTCATCTCTCACATCAGCTGTGCATCATAGCCTCAGCTAAGTACAGGATTTTCCTTTTAAATTATGCAAACTTACAAATGCAATTATTCGCATAATTATTTAAATTGAAAATGTGTTGGGCTGCGGCAGGAAGGAGCGCGCAGCATATGCGCTTAAAAGCTTGTAAATCATTTAAGATTTCAAAACAGCGAACAAGAGAAAAACTGTGTGAGTGAGTAAGAGTGTGCTGATTTCGAGCGCTACCAAAGCATTGTGTATCATAAGTTTATGGGAAAATAAAGAAAATAACATACATATATTTAAAGAAGCTTTGAAATCTACGAAGAGTTGATTGAACAAAGAAGCGAAGCAAATTGGTCAGGTATGGGGCGACAGCAAAAGGAAATATCTCCTGTCTTCAAACAAACAGTCGTCAAACTCGCAACTTTGCTCCCACCATATTGTTCCAATAAAATATTATTGCACTCTTCTTCAAAAACTGATATATATTCGTTTCGCGCTTTGAAAATTTGGTTGAAAGGCAGTTAGACTGAATGGAATGATTCCACTCTCGAGCTTAGGCATAGTGCAATCAAGTGGTACACCGACGCCTCGAAAACGTCAGAGAGAATTGATGCATCAGTCGCGCGACCACGTACCAAACTCTCCATACCTATGGGAAGTTTTCCGAGCATTCTTCAAGCATAAGTCTTTGCCGGTACTTAGCGATAAACCTCCAACGCAACTATCACAAGAAAGAAGGAGTAGGCATATAGAGGTATTAAAAACAACTCCAAGGCATGCGCCATGGACAATGTCAGGCTACTTGTCGCATTCTACACCGACTACTGTTAGTTGAAGGATCGCTTATACAATATGTTATGGGTCTCATGTGCGAATTGCCAGTTCTGCGACAGGGAGCCTGAAACTCCAGAACTCCTGCTAATTGACCGCATAGCAGTCTGCGGACACAGGGCAACGGCCCTTCGATCCATATTTCCGTACAGGATCACATCGCTTCACTAACATCTAGAAGTATATTGGAATTTACCAATATGCTGGGGTTAGATGGGTCGTTGTGGCTTAGGAAAGGACACAATAGATCTAAGGTCGCGGTGCAATCCTCATAAATTTATTTCGTTTTGAGGATTTTGTAAAAAATGTATGAAACCATTCCATAAAGTGGATGGGCACAGCTCCAATTGTTGCGCGCGATTGCGGATGGACTTATTCGACTCTTCTTCGATACTCTGCATCACAGCAGCAATAGAGCCTTCGGTGGGCTTTTGTCTTCTTTGCGGGCGGATACTGGCTATTTTTGCTTGAAATCTAGTCGGCCGTCGACATATTGTGTATGTTATATTGTCAATTGCTATCAACCATTGATAGAGTATATAGATTTGAGTGGTTGCGGAAATGACTAAGCGGTAACAAGTACCTTTTATTAAAGACTAATTAAGCAAACACTTGACTCACAAAACCATAAGACCATGCGCGTAACACTCTACCTTGGGTATAACAAGCGCTAAGTCAAGTCAGAAACAACAGGTCGCGGTGTAAAAAATGAACAAGTTAAGCGATCTGTCTGAACGAATGAATGAATGAGCGGCTGAATGGGTCAATAGGCGAATGGGCCAGCAACAAGCGCCAACATACGCACGCGTATCTATTCCACTCGCTGTCGTTGTTGCGCGGACCAATGCTTTGCCCCCCTCCCGCCCACTGTACATGGGTGAGTCGCCGTTTATGCAAATGATCGCGTGTTTATCCAACTGTGTCTAACAAAGTGAAATGAAGTGCTTGGTAGCTGCTTAAGAGATTCCTCATTTGGTTGTTGGCGCTTGTTTTTTTGCTGTTATTTTCACTGTTATTTCTGCAACATGCAACTATGGCTAATAATGAATGTATGTATGCATGTACAGAAACAAGTGTTGTTGTAGCATTTGTCTGATAGTTTAAATTGCAGCACTCACGGTGATTTAATGATCCATTACAACTGACGAATGACGGGTGAGTGCATGATGCCTGCTATGTGTGGCATTTGTTTTTTATTTCTGCACAATTTTCTATGTCTTATCTTAGTAGAAAAAAAAACAGCGATACAAAAGCGAGAGGATGAATGGCTTGCGAGTTGCATTAGATATGGAAAAATGGCCAATAATTCAACTGCTGTGTGCAGGTGTGGCTGTTCGTTGTGTTTCTCAATTGGCTCTTTCCATATAATTATCAACTATTTTGCTTCCCATAAGTGATAATTCGTCGACAACATCAAGCGGCCCTCCTACTCATGCTTAAAATTTCATTAGCTGTGATAAATTTGAACTCCATTACTATTAGCACTTTGATATTGGGATATTGCTAAGTTCCACATACAAAATATCATTTTCTCTGCAAGGATTGCAAAAGTGATCTTATTAAGAACCTTATTAAAATGTTTCTGCCAGTAATTTCTTAATTTTTTCTGACAACTCATTCTTGCAATACAATATATTACTATGTGTGACAATTTCTAAACTAAACTGCATAAATTTTATAAAAATAGGTAATTTAATAAATTTCTCTGTTGTGTCATACATATCTATCATTATTTTAGTAGAATTATGCCCATATGTACATTTGTCTACTTTTCAACCGGTTTTTTTCACTTCAGCATTATTGTAGAGAGTGATCCATTTCGAGGTTCCCTTTTTTTTAATGAAAAAACACTGACACTTCAAATTTATTGGGGGAATATTCTTTGGCATTTATTTTTTGAAGATTAGCTCTTCCAAATGTTGGCCGCGGCTACGTCATAGATATTTCTTCCATTGAGTTCAATTTTTAATGACTCGTCCGAGCATTTCGACTGGTAACTGGCGAATGACACGCGTAATGTTTTGCTCCAAGACATAAACCGAAGCGAGATTGTCTGCATAGACTTTAAACTTTACATATCTTGACAGGAAAAATTCTAACGGCCCAAATTCAGAAATTATCAGCTCATGGAAGTGTTCCCTCAATATACTTATTAATTGATACGATGTGTGAGAAGTGGCGCCGATTAGTTGAAGCCAAATGACGTCGAAATCACGAGTTTTAATTTCAAGCAAACATATGTAGTTGGTAATCATGTTGCAATAATCGTCGCCATTGATAGTTACGTTCTCACCGGCATCATTTTTGAAGAAATATGGACCGATGATTGGACCGGCAAAACCACATCAAAACGTTGTTTTTATACCCTGAACAGGGTATATTAAGTTTGTAACACCCAGAAGGAAGCGTCGGAGACCCTATAAAGTATATATATAAATGATCAGTATGTTGAGCTGAGTCGATTTAGCCATATCCGGCTGTCTGTCTGTCCGTCTGTCTGTATATTTACGAACTAGTCCCTCCATTTTTGAAGATATCATTTTTTAAATTTGGCAAACGTCATGTTCTCTTCAAGAAGCTGCTCATTTGTCGGAACTGCCAATATCGGACCACTATAACATATAGCTGACATACAAACTGAACGATCGGAATCAAGTTCTTGTATGGAAAACTTTCGCATTTGACGTGGTATCTTCACAAAAGTTGGCACAAGTTATTTTCTAGGGCAACAACGTAATCTCCGAAGAAATTGTTCAGATCGGTTAACTATGTATATCATAAAGCTGCCATACAAACTGAATGATCGGAATAAAATGCTTGCATGGGAAACTTCCTCATGATATATGTATCTTCACTAAATTTGGTATGAGTTATTGCTTATAGAGATAATGTAATATCACGAATTTTCACGAAATTTGAGATGGATTACTTCGAAAAAATTGTTCAGATCGGATTACTATATATTAGTTTCGGTGCAGCCGAAGTTAACGTTTTTTCTTGTTTCTGGATGAAATGGCAGCTCTTGAATTTCTTCTAAGTCCAAGTTTCTGCGTATACGTCGATTCTCCACGGTCTTGGTGTGGCTATTAAAAAAACTACCTCTATGCGGATTGCCGTTATAAAAAACATATACATCACTATAGTAAATTTAGGGCAAATACAGAATAAAGCCCCACTACACAACTGCTACTTGGAAATAATAGGCAGATAACATCGATTTTTTGAAAAAAAATAAAAAAAAAATTAAAGAAAGTGATATTGAAATCTCAAAAATTAAGGAACTAGTTCGAGTATATACAGACGAAAATCACTAAAAATTCTGACCCTTTTACAGTAATTATTTGGTATATACCTTACAACTTATTTACCCTGTTCAGTGTATAATAAATTTTTTCTTTAGATTATTTTCGCTTGTGTTTTATTGTTTTAACACGCTAGAAGCAGAGGTGAAAATAGAATAGGTAGTGATTTGTTGTCTTCACTCTAAACCTCACTACGTGCATTATTCTTTCATGTTACTCATACGTCACGTACTACTAAATGTTTATTATACTTAATACATTTACTGATATTATATTTCTTTTTAAAGTTAGGTATTTTAATTTTATTGTTTTTTGTTTTAATTTATAATTATTTTTTTATTTAAAAAATTTAATTTTTTTAATTCAAGTTTCAATTTAATATTTTTTAATTACAATTTTTTTTTATTAAAAAACAATTTTTAAATTAATTAAAAAAAATTAAATTTAAAAAATTATAATTATGCATATATTATTATTTTTTTTTTTTAATTATTTAATAATTTTTTTCATTAATTTAATTTTTTTAATTAAATTTTTTTAATAAATTTAAAAACTGTTTCTACATAAATAAAAAAAAAAAAACAATTTTAAAAACAATTCTTAAATTAAATTAAAAAAATTTAACTTTTAATATGAATAAAATTATAAAGTAGGCATTGAATGATGTTTTATTGAGTTGTGTTATTAGTTCATGTATTCTTCTTTTAAAATTAGTAAAAATTAAACATATTAACTTATTAACAAAAAATATAAAATTCCATATATGAAAAATTCCAAAAATCTGGTGCGACAAAACTAAAGCACGAAATGATTTTATTATTGAAAAAATTTTATCTTTCTATTTTTGGTTGTGTATCCCTTATTTTTCAATAGAGCTGCACATCGGCTAGGAATGGACATAATTAATTTATTTGATGTGACACATGAAATGCTTTTCCATGCTTCCTTTACTTGTCTGAATAAAGCGTCCTTATTTTTACAATTCTTACGTCTGATTTTTCGATCCACAATTTCCCATTGCTTCTCTATGGGATTGAGATCTGCTGATTATGCGGGTCACTTCGAAACCTCAATCATGTTATCAATAAACCACTGTTTTACATAAAAAGCAGTGCGTTTCTGTTCGTTGCCTTGTTGATCACTCCATTTGAAAGGCATTTCTTTTGCAGGATGCGGCAGTATAATATTCTGAAAAATATTTTTATGCTTAAATTTGTCTATTATACTAATTATATGATGAATTGGCCCTATTCCAATCCCTGAAAAACAACCCCACACTAGTACATTGTCTCCACCGTGTTTCACTGTGCCTGTCGTATAACGTGAATTTAGGCGTTATTCCTTCAGTCTGCCTATCAGCTTCAGCCCAACCGAATCTTTCATAATAAACTTAGATTCGACAGAAAAAAGTACAGTTTGCCATTTGGTAATCGTCCAATTTACGACCTTCCTCACAAATTCCAGTCGCACCAGTCTGTTCTTTAAAGAAATATACGCCGTTTTTGCACTAACTTGCTACAGGTAGCATGAAAATCCCCCATGGACAGCTCGACGTCGTATGGATCTGTATAATATGTTTAACCGTAATTATCTTACAATAGATATTGCCGATATAAAAGGGTAATTTTTTATTGCCCGAATGACTCCCTTATCCTCTCGTTCGGTTGCTCTCCGTGGCCGTCTACCTCTATGCGCTGTAACCAAAGAGCTTTATTTGCGAAATCGGCTAAATGTTCGGGAAACAATAGAATGATTTATTCCAAACTCTTTTGCAATAGTCATAACCGATTCTCTTTTCTTAAAATCCTTAACAAATTTTTTTCTAAAATGAACAGAATAGTTATTTCGAGCCATTGATATATCTTTCACTTTAATATACAACCAAACGTATTGAATAACGAACTGCAACTAAATATGCACTAATATTTGTCTATTTAGCTAATAACTACACATATACAATATTTTCTGATCATTATAAACCGTTAGACAAACAATTAATGTGAATTCTTAGTTATGTGCTTTAGTTTTGTCGCACCAGATTTTTGGAGATTTTCATATATAGAATTTTAGATATTTTTTGAATAAGTTAATTTGTTTAATTTTTACTAATTGTAAAAGAAGAATACATGAACTAATAATACAACTCAATAAAACATCATTCAATGCCTACTTTATAATTTTATTCAGTTAAATACCGATAAGGTAGAATCCGTTCTTTAGTTTTGTCGCACACTGTATGTGCTTATGTTTCTATATATTTGTAACTCACCTGTGATGAGCAGATATCCGAAGAGGATCAATAGTATCGCCGTTGCTTTGTACATTTTCAGCATTGTCACTGCAACTAGTTTTCCAAACGCCTTCAAAACAAATGCCAATAAAGCTGAACGCCACAAAAACGCCAACGATAAATAACGGTGTAAATAAATGTAAACAATTTAACAAATTAATCGACCACAAATGGAGCACAACGCTCAAATCAATCCAATGCAATAAAACAAGCGTCAATTTAACGTGTGTGTCTCTGTATGTGTGTGAAGAAAGCCCGAGAATTGGGTTAATGTGACACAATTATCGAAGGAGTGACAAATTCAAGTAGACACTAGAGTGAACACAATGAGAGATAAAATTGAAAAAAAAGCAGCAAGCAATAACAACAATAAGTGAACAACTTGAAAGTTATGTAATGCTCGGGCTGTGGTCGCGGCGTGTGGTTGTTGTGGCCAAACGTCGTGATATCTTGTTGCTGTTGTTATTGCACTGCAATTATTGTTGTTGCTATTTGCTGTTGTCACAAGCAATCACATGCAGTGAGTGTTGGCGACTTGTGTTGTTGCGGTAGGACAATTCCACAAATTCACATGGGTGCACACACACTCATACACATACGTACATATACACGTGCGCGAAAATCACATTCACATGTGGTGATTATTATTGGAGAAAAAGAGAAAAAACACTACAACAAAAATAAACGCGATGACGGGCCGCGATATGCGAGGTGACGCGAATGTTGGTTGAGGTTGTTGCTGGCGTCGACGCAATTGTTGTAGTTGTTGCCGTCAATTACAGAAGCGTTGCGCATGCGCAGTAGTTGCAATGAGAACAGGTTTCGCTATATTTCACTTGTTTGCGTTTGCACACACGTTGTTGTTGCTGCTGTTGCGCTGTGAATTGTTTGTGCCTCGTAAAAATAAAAGTTGTGGGTAGCACTGCGTGTTTTTGCTTTTGTTTTTCGTGTCTTACAATGGGCGACAATTTTTACGATATTAATTTGAATTGTTTTAGGCTGTTAGGCTGTAGAACGAAAAAATATTTTATTTTTGTTTTTTATAAATTTGTAACATGAATTTGTGTGTAATGTATTAATAATTATTTAAAATAATTATTACTTTATATTAATTTTTCCCACGCACACGCGTTTTTACGAATAATTTTTGTTTAGGATCCACCAATTTTTATTTATTTTTTTTTTTTTTTTTGTATATTTTTTAATATATTTTTTTGGATTTTTTTTCATTTCAATTTTTAATTTTTTTCATTATGATTAAGTTAATAAAATAAAATATAAATAAATTCATAACTTTTTGTTGTGAAAAACTGGCCAAAATTTTACGCCACATAATTGTAACACTAAAGTACCTTTTGATAGTTTTAAAGTTTATACATTTTTTTGTTATTTATAGGTTCATACAAATATTATTCACTTTTATTAATACCTAGACATTTTACTATTTCCAAGAATGTCAAATTATGTTTGGTATTAGTCAAAAGTATCAACTATTATTATATTAATTATTTAATTTATACAATTTTCTTTTATGAATATTAAATAATTATTTTTTTGGTTATGTGCATTATTGCTATATATTGTATATTGTATGTCATATTTTTTGCTTTTTTTATTTTTTCTAAAATCATATATATTATTCTTGCAAGTAATCGAAATAGATAATAGATATTGAAAATATACACATATAGTCAAAATAATACATAAGTACATTCCTTTAGCCTGCAGACATAATTGAATTTTGAATGTTTAGTGAAGTGAACTCTGGGCTGGTTGGAATGGGAAATCCCCTCTTTATAGTAAGCGTGGCAATTTATTGTTGATGTTCGTTTTCAGCAAATCGGACAATTTATTTTAATAGTGTGTTCGTTTGTATAGCATCATGTTTAAAACGCATTAAAAACTTAAAAACTTAGCATTGCAGTGTGAATGAGAAGAAAATCGTCTTAGACCTCAGAAAAGAGGGCCAAAGTCTTAGATATACATATCACCAAAACATTAGGCCGGACATTGTGTTTCGTGCAAAATGCTCTTAAGATTAAAAATAATGTTGAAACTAGCGGTTGACCAAAAAAGACAACAGCAACAACAACGGACAAAAGTATCGTCACACTTTTAAAAAAAAAAACATTTATACATACGTATCTTCAAAAATAATAGGAGCTAATATTTTTAGTTTAATATCTTCTCGAACGGTCCAGCAAAGGCTACATCGAGCTAATTTGCTTGGCAGGATAGCCAGGAAAATACCATTATTGCGAAAAAATATAAAGATAAGATTACAGTTCGCGATAAATCATACAAATTGATCCGGCCCAGGTGGTGAAAAAAGCAATATCTTGTGGAGCGACGAAACTAAAATTAATTTGTTCGGAACTGATCCCAGTCGGAAAAGAGTTTCATTCACGGTTTACAAAAAAGACCGTTAAACATGGTGGCGGCAACATAAATGGTCTGGGCTGCTTTTTGTGGTATGGTGTATGACCAATAGTACATCGTATTTCAGACACCATGTATAGATTCCAATATAAAGATATCTTGGAAAACACGATGCTGCCATATGCTGAGGAAAGTATGCTACTAATATGGAAATTTCAGCAGGATAATGATTCTAAGCATACTTTGAGGTTGGTAATTGGAAATAATGGTAGATATACTGGATACTGATGAAAGAAGTAAGCAAAAATCAAATAGTTGACATTCAATTTAATAAATTTTTTCATTCACAGATATCTGATGTACTTATTATTTTGTCCAGCCATTTTTTCAGTCTTTTAATTATTTGCTAGAAATTTCAGTTCCTATTTTAACTAATATTACTAATATCTTTATTTTTGTTATTTAAATCATATATGAAATTATATATTTTTCTTTAAACATGAATAAAAGAAATTGAATGCAACACGGGTGTATGTACTTATTATTTTGATCATATGTGTTTACTAAGATCAGACACGACCACTTTCGCCCACCAAACTGATATTTTGTAAGTGAAGGAACGATGATAATCCACTTTCGATTCCGTCCGCCAGTTCGGTGGAATGTCTGAAGGTATGTGCTCCCAAGTGTTTAAGTCTCGACCTCCCAAACTCGGGACAGTCAAGAAGGAAGTGTTGAGTTGTTCCACCTCATCTTCTTCCATACAGCTTCTGCAAATACATAGACAACAATAGCGCACTGACCCCACAATTAGGGAAAGGCAAGACTTACTGAGGGCAAAGACATCACTAGATCCCCTGCGATCAATCTGGCCTAGCGCTGGCCAAGCTTCCGCGAGGCCCAGCTATCTAATAGAAAGCACAAGAGGATACGGGAGCGCCGACCCGCTCCCATTTTACCTATAGCGGACAAGAAGTCTGATGATGGAGTTGACAGAGAGCTTCTGACAGTAAAACCCTCCACCAACATTCCTTCCAAGTCTTGACCCATCTGTGAAAAAGCTCACTGCCCTTCTTCTCCAACGGCTTCCTCCCACCTACAATGTCTACGGACATTATGCGCAAAATGGCGTTAAGTGCCATGATTGGAGTGGACCTTAGTGCACCACACATGCTGATGAGCGCCGGCCGTTGAACGCTCTCGAGTTTCTTTGCAAGTGTGATCTTTTCTAGAGCCCTCTACAACATAAAGTCTCCATAGAACATAATGAGCTTGATTATGGTGTCGTAGAGCCAGAGCAACCCTTCGGTAAAAGACCCCACCTTTTGGCAAATGCTCCTCTACATCAGCAGGCAATCTATGCCTTTTTTGCTATCTCCCGATATTCAGCTTTCATGAAAGCTTCCTATCCAGTATCTGCCGATTGCAAACGGATGTCTTCTATTTGTGGCAGTGGGATCTTATATCTTCTAGCAAATAAAACCATCTCGGTTTTACTTGTGTTGATAGCGGACCACTTTCGTCCGCCCAATTTTGAACTATGTTGAGATACCCCTTTTGTCAGTTCGTGCACGGTACTCAGGAACTTCCCACTGCATAGGCAATCACCCGGCACCTTTTTTTATAAAATATAAAAATGAGTCTTAAAAAAATAGTTGAACCAAATATAATGGGATTTTTGCGTTTTTATGGTTTGAAATGTCTATTCTTCCGAAATAATCACGCTTGTTGATTTAGCAAGTCGGAATATGTTAGGAAAGATCTTTAAATATAAGAAGCTGATGCACTGCTATTATAACTTATTATTTAATTTTATAGTTCGTAGCTTTTTAAGCCTATTTGATTTGTTTTAAATTTCATTTAAATTATTTTAATTGATTTTAGTATAATTGCCTTCTAATTAATCTATATTTTTATACTTTTTCACGAATATACAGATGTATTATACATACATATATACGCGTGTTTAGCGAATCATTTAACAGCCCTTGGCGTATCACTTTCAATGGCACCCCACAGAACGTGAAGGTAAATGAGCAACGGTAAACTGTATCAAATTTCAATGGCTTGCTGCTAATTAACGGCACGTTAATGTATTTCTTTGTGTCTTTTAAATTTTTTTTGTTTTGTTTTATTTTTTGAGGTTTTCGTGATATTCGAACTCTGTCAGTCCGTACAATAACATTGATCAGCAATAAATTTGGCTGATCTTGTGTATTTACCGTTATAATGTTTTTCACAATCTCCGTTTATTTTATGTTATCTTTTTGACCACATTAAAAAAACCCCAAAACACACTTTTACTTTGCTAATTGGCAATTTGCAGAAAAAGCGGTTAAAATGCTTGTAACAACGAAACAAACACTAAAAACAACAACATGCACATCACGAATTGGCCTGGTTTGTTCCACTCCCGCAATAGCTAAGATTTGTTGCGCTCCCTTTCCGGTGTTTAATGGGGCGCGCATGCGCAGAGCCAACAATTCGTGTAGAAAAAGAAGTTTGTTAATGGAAGAAAAATATATATACATATATTTTTTTTAATTTTTGATATTCGCTATATTTCATTAATTTTTTTTAATATTAAAATTTTTTAGCTGCTACAAAAAATTAGAATTTATTGTTTAACAATTTTTGCTTGTAATTTTAGTTATTTATTTCTAAGTACATATATTTTATTTATGTATATGCTTTAAATTTTTCTTCTCTTTTTTTAATTTTTTTTTTTAATTTTTTAATTTTTTATTTTTTTTCGAATTACAAATCGATTTCTCTATTTGATGGATAATGGAAATTTTTTTTGATCTAACTTAAATGATAACAAATAAATAAATAAGAAAATATAAGAACATTGATAGAAATAGATGAAATAATTATTTATTTGGTCTTGTAATATTATTTTATATATTTTATGTTAACTAAATTTTATTGATTTATTTTGTAATATTAAAGCCTTTTTTGCTGAAACATACTATAAATCCGCAAATATTTATTTAGAAAATGTATAATTTATTGTTTTAACAATTTATTTATCATATCTTTTATTTTTAATTTTTTTTTTTTAATAATTATGTTGTATATGATACACATTTTTTTCTTTTGTCTGTTTTGTTTTTTTTTTTTTTATTTATTATATATTATATGTTTATTTTTTATATATTTTCAATTATTTACGTATTTAACATACTATAAATCCACAATTATATACATGTTTAGAAAATTGGTTAAATTGTTTTAACAATTTTTTTTTATCATATGTTTATTTTTTATATATTTTTTTTAATAATTATGTTGTATATGATACACTTTTTTGTTTTGTCTTTCTTGTACTATTACATTTTGTATATTTTTAAATTTTTTATTTTTTTTGTTTAATTTTTTTTTATTCATATTATATTTTTATTTTTTCAATTATTTACGTAATTAACATACTATAAATTCGCAAACATATATTTCAAAAATTAAAATTTATTGTTTTGTTTTTGTTTATTAATTTTTTATTTTTTTTTAATCTTTATAATTATATTTTATTTTTTCACATGCTTTACATTTTTATATTTTTTTGTTTCATTATTAATTTTTTATTTTTAACGTTTTTATTGTTTTTTTTTTCATTTTGTTAACTTCTTTAATTTTTTTATTTTATTTTTTTCTTTAATTTTTTTGTTTTATTTTTTTGTTTTATTTTTTTTTATTTTGGTTTATATTAATTTTTTTATTTATTCTTAATTATTTTCGTAATTAGATTAACGTATATTTAAATATTATTGCTTTCCACATTTTTTAGTTGTATCGTAAACTCGGCCAAGTGACCGCATTCGAGCGTCGCATGACGTTGCGTGCCTTGGCGTATGTGTTGTAGTTGTAGTTAGCAGGGAATTTGCGGTTGCCAAATATTAGTGGATTTCGTAGCGAATATGTTACGCATAAAAAATGCCAATAATGCACGCCGCCTAGTTTTCCGCGTTTGCCAACATGACAATCACACTTCAGACACATTTTACTTAAAGAAAACCGCGCAGGCGCATTGGACAACGTACATATTTCAGTTTAGTTTAGATTTTTTTAATTATTTTATTGTTTGGTTGGTTCGAATTTAGAAAAAAGTCGTTTGAGTTATAAAAATATTTTTTTAAAATATTTTTCATACATTTATTTTATATTTTATTTTTTTTTTGGGGGGATTTTTCTTTTTTGTTTATTTATAATTATTTTTTTTATAATTATTTTTTTCTTAAAAAAATTGTTTCTTTCGGTACGCCCTATATAAAATATTTTTCATTTCCAATTTTAAAATATTTCGTCAATGTTTTCTTTTTTTAACAAATTTTTTATTTAAATTTTTAATAATTATTTAAAATTTTTTTCTCACTTGCTTATATGTATGTATATCTAAAATTAAGTAATTTAGGCACACAGTATTTTTCAAACAGCTTTTCGGCACACTAAACCGTTTCTAGGCTAAACTTGTAAAAACGCGCGTTCAATTGTTTATTTTTTTTTTATTATTATTACTATTGTTTGCTTCGCACAAATTGTAGTTGCAAAAGTCTCCGTTCAAACGCTCAAATCCAATCGACTGCCAAGCACGAACTGAACTCACCACTTGAAAATTTGCTGCGCTTAACAATACACAGATTCACCAACTCTGTGCGGATGTTGCCACTTCACCAACACCATTACAAAAGCGCCAACACATTGCCAACAACAGCAGTAACCGTGAGCCAAAGGCAACGGCGCAACAGCAACAGCAGCGGCAACAGCGGCAGCAACATCGGCCTCCGGTTGTGAGTCAGCCCGTTTAGATGAAGTACTGCCCGAACTACTAGTGCCGCCGTTGTTGCTGCCTATTCATTGCTGCTTTGTGCCTACCGATCGCTGATCACTATTTATTGCTGACTATTTGCGGCCTGCTGTTTTCGGCTTACTGCTTTTTCGGTCCGCGCCGCCATCCGCCATCCGCTCCGAAGCAATGAGTGAGTTTTTGGGCTGGTTTATGGGACTCGATCGGCGTTGTGATCGTGTTGAGCTGCAAAAAAGCGCTTCAAGCCAAATTTTCGTCTACAAAGTTTTCATGCCCACTCTTATTCTTATTTTGTTTGTTTTTTGTTTTACATCTATTATTTATAACTCTTTCATTATGGCATTTGGCTGCTTGCTCGTTATGGTTTTTTGTTTGTTGTCGCTCTGGCCGTGCCTCCAAATTTGTTGCACGGTACACTTACTATACTATGTATTTTAATTTGTGGCTTAATTCTGGGTATGACTTGTATTTTTTCGCACATTTCACAAACATACATACACAATAACTGACAATCAACCAATATTCATAAAAAAATTGTAAATAAATCCAAAATCTGCAGCTGTGCTTCAAACGCCAATGTTCGTACCGCTTTCTGCTACTAAAAATAATCACACTTTAATCGATTCTCATTTGTGTCAGGAAACACTTACATAAATTGTTGTTATGAAGCTCTATCAAATGCATTTTAGTTAAGTATGTATATACGTAAGCCTTTATTTGATATGTCTTTATTTTTCCAAAACAATTTCGGTGGTTACTTAATATTAGTTATTGACCTGTATGAAGACCCCACCTTGGATTACGTGACCAATATTCAATATATAGTCGTACATCGGTATTTGTCATACCAAATTTCCGGTGCTCCGAAAATAGCTACCACGGAGGATGATCTCATAGCTGTAGCTAGACCGCTTTTTGAAAGTGCGCGAGATAACTGACGCAGTAAATATTCCAAAAGACGCCGTGGGTCAAGCTATTTTACTTATAATATTGTGCGATGGGTGCCGCGTTCACTCTAGATAGGGTAACCGTGAGACCACTTAACAGTGTTTAACGCTGTGACACATTCTGCATCGTCTCCGCCGACAATGGACTTTATTCGACGAACCTGCTCAAATGAAGACGTTGCTTTCTTTATTATTCTCTATTCTGTGATCATCTTCATCGACTTAAGTGTTCTCACCGGTCATCGAAAATCAGATATACTACTAGGGCAAAAAACTTTGTTCATAGTTTTAAACTAGTTTATTTATTCTTCAAAATCAATACTCGAAACATTTGTTAAAGTCAATTTGCGGATTAGCTTTCAATGTGTGTAGCGATTCACGTTTAATGTTTTCAATTGATTCAAAACGGTTTCCCCCGAAGAGTCGTTTGAGTTTGCTGAATATTAAGAAGTAGCACAGAGTTAAAACAGAGAATATGGTCATGGCGACACGACATTGGTTGAAACTTTTGGGGAAAACTCAGTAGCAATCAATGCAGTTTGCGACGATGCATTATTGTGGTGCAAAAACTAAGAGTTGTCGGTTCTCTTTTAATAATTGTTTCATATAACTCTCCTTGTTGACAGTTGGAACGGTCGGATAGAATTTGGATAGCACCACGCCTCGATAATCGTAGAAAACTTTTGTTTCTTTCGGCTTTGGCTCACCTTTGTCACGATATTTGGTGGATTAATCGTCCATTTCCGGGTCGTAAGCAAAAATCAAGGACTCATATGGTTCATGACATCCTGGTAGTCGGACGCATTGTTTTACAGACGTTAACGCGACGCTGTTTTACAAAAAAAATTCAGTGATTTTCAAATCAATCGTGCTTTCCCTTATCTTAGGCCCAAATTATCTTTAAAAATGGTTTTCATTGATCATTCCGATATTTCAACAATGCCAATAAGATCTCTGACTGTGAATCGTCGATTCTAAATCACCAATTCCTTTATTTATTTGGCGTGTTGATCATCAGTTGATGTTGCTGGCCGTCCTGGACCTGGTTCGTCGTCAACAACAGGTTTTCGCGCTCTAATTCTTTGGCATAGCGTAAACAATCTCAAGGTATTTGTCTATGGTATTATGGAGATACACCACTTTATAGCGCTCTAAAATTAAAAAATTAAAATTATCTTTTGGGTGACTTTATGGTAGTGTCTCTGGTATATAATGAAGTAGCTATAAGTTTTTATTGGTGAGTTTTTTAAATAAAATTAAAACTACTATGTCATAAAATTTTAAATCAATTTTGAAATCTCTTTTTGCATTAAAAACTATTACCGAATTCCACACACACAAACTTGCAATCCTTTCATTTCATGACAACGCTTTTTTCTATTACTTTTCCGTATATGGGACGATGCTCTCGAATCACCGTTGGCTGCAACACTATCGATGACTGTGACGGCGACGGGGGCAAAGACTTGTACCCATCAAACACAAGGTCGTCGTGCATATGCCATACATACACACTTACGAATGCGCACACACAAAGTGTTCGGAGTGTCTATCGTGCCGCAATGGCGAGTGACAGACGGTTTCATGCAAGCTTATTGCACATAAAAAGATGCAAGTGGCCCCCCACATATGTATATACACGTACAAACAGTTATACGTGATGCTCCATGGAGAGAATGTGACTGCGCACCATTCGACCACTTTGTAGGCAAACTGTCTTCTCAGGCCGTCAGCCAGACGCAGTTGTGATCGCGATCGCGTGTCTGACTCGTTCGCCTCTACTGCTGGCCAAGTGTTGTTGCGTCGCCTACTTATTCATACATATATTTACTAAGTACGAACATTCATGTAATGAGGATGCCAACAAGACGCTTGCGCGAACGTCGCAAAACGCGTTTGTTTTTTGTTTTGCTCTTCTTTGTGGGTAAAGTTCCTGAGAGACAAACACGTACATACATATGTTTGTATGTAGCCAGTCAGTCAGCCGTATAGCCGTCCGTCCATAAGCAGTTAAAAGTGTAAGCAGCGAGCAATTCATTTGAGCGCTTGATTTATTGTTCTTCCAGCTGTTGAGAAACTCATTCTTACATATTTGCGGCGTTTTACAAGTTGTTACAACAATTCTTTATTTATTATTATTTTTTTTGCTGTAATGTAATACAGCATAGGCATCTTGGCATCACGGCAACGAGCTGACTCGTCAGCTAAGCGCACAGCTGTTATTTCAAAAGTGCAAATGAAAGGATTTCAAATTCGTCTGTGCAAGGTGAGTTCAAACTCAGGCAATTTAGACATTTTTGAATGTACGCACGGTGTGTTGTGAGTCTGGCTCCGATAGTAATCATTGCATTAGTATGTGTGTCATCGCTACAATTAATCATTTTAATTTATAAACAAGCATAGTTTATGCCTCTAATTAGCTTAATAGTCATATTCGGAGTTAATTAAGATCCAGCAAATTTATTTTATAAAAGTGGTACAATTTGTTGAACCAACGTGCTTCGTATATTCATACATATACGATGAATACTGAAGATTGTTAAAAAAAGGCTAGCGAAGTTGAATAGTTTTTAGAACAATTAAGTCTTCATTAAGCTCAGATACAGATACTCATCCACACAGTTGAATAACGCATTCGACTGCTTAACTTATTTAGTGCAGTTAGGTATGAAAACATTACAAACTACATTTGCCTGCATTTTACAACGTTTTTAGAGATTGAGAATAATTTGGAATATTCTTCATTAGCCCTTCAAATTGTATCGCTAAAGTAACAAGTATGTAATGATATCCATTGTATCCATTGTTTAAAGTGATTAGTGATAACTAATGAGAGCCAAGTCGCGAGTGCGATGACTGTTTGTATGATGACAAGAGAAATTTCGTCTTGTCCCCGATCTTCTTCGCTCCTTATCCATTCTGGCATTAGTTTTTTGGGGATACCAAAATCAGACATAGCGGCATAAAGGCAGCTCATTTTCGTGTTGTCAAAAGCAGCTTTATCGACGAAGGTGTGATGTATGTTGATCTTTTTTTCATGGGTCTTTTCCAAGATTTGGCGCATGGTGAATATCTGGTCAGTTGTTGCTTTTTTAGGCCTAAAGCTACACTGATAAAGTCCCATCAGTTTGTTGACAGTGGGCTTTAATCTTCCACATAGTACGCTCGTTAGAACCTTATGTTGAGGAGACTTATCCCACAGTAGATTGTGGGGTCTCCGTTTTTGTGGATTGAACAGAGCACACTTAAATTCCAAACGTCGGGCATGCTTTTGTCCGACCATATTCTACAAAGAAGCCGATACATGCTCATTATCAGTCCTTCGCCGCCGTGTTTGAATAGCTCTGCCAGCAATCCATCGCCCGCTTTGTTGTCCTTCAGACGGGTAATTGCTCTTCGAACTTCTTCATGGTCGAGCAATGAAACGTCCGCTCCATCATGGTTTTATGCTTTCACTGCATCGCACTTCGTGGACGGCGGTGATATCGTACTTTACCCACATTTCAGGTGCATGCTCTTAAATCGTTATCCTTCATGCGTTTACATTGGTCATCATCTTATGGGGGGTCTCTCATCCGTGGCTGTTTTCTTCATTTCATTGTGGGTGTTTTTTTTTTACTGGGGAACCATCTGCCTTCTCGCTTTAGCTTGCCTTCAAAGGATGTTTTTTGGATACTTGGTCCAAGACCGGAAGTCGTGAGCTGCTTGAGCTATATGTAAAAGAATAATTTCTGACCATCCCCAAGTGAATGGCGCTTGTTGACTTGGCAAGTCAGAATATTTAAGAAAGATATTTAAGAAGCTGTTGCACTAGTATATTCATGAAGACAACTTTAAGTGTATAAAAACGAAATATTTTTTAGCTTAAGTGCGAGTAGCTTAAGTTTTCTACAATCAGTATACCAAACTCAAAAACGAAGTGCTGAAGAGTGATAAAAGTTCTGTTGTAATCTTCTTGATATAAGAAATACGCAACAAAGTGAAAGTTTGCCAATGCCTGCCGAGGAGTGATCACGATAAGACCGAGATATGATCCTACAAAGTGATGCTATATTCCCTAGAAGAACAGGACTGGAGAAATCATGTAACAGAGTACTTACTTATCTAAACAGTGTTTAAATGTGGAAATGTTATTCTTACGATGAATATCCCTCTTGTTTCCACTCGGCGTGGAATAGTGCGAAGTTATGAATAAATGCAATAGTAATAGAATAAAAATAGGCTATACCACTTTGATGACTTAATAAATGGATAGCTATAAAAATTTTATATTTTCGCTAACGCGGCGAACTTGGTACCAACTTTTGATTATACTCTCGCAACAAAGTTGCTATGGAGAGTATTATAGTTTTGTTCACATAACGGTTGTTTGTAAGTACTAAAACTAAAAGAGTCAGATATAGGGTTATATATACCAAATTGATCAGAGTGACGAGTAGAGTTGAAATCCGGATGTCTGTCTGTCCGTCCGTCTGTCCGTCCGTCCGTGCAAGCTGTAACTTGAGTAAAAATTGAGATATCATGATGAAACTTGGTACACGTATTTCTTGGCCCCATAAGAAGGTTATGTTCGAAGAAGGGCAAAATCGGCCCACTGCCACTCCCACAAAATGGCGAAAACCGAAAACCTATAAAGTGCCATAACTAAGGATATTAAAGTGAAATTTGACACAAAGGATCACATTTTGGAAAAGTGGGCGTGGCCCGCCCCCTATTAAGTTTTTTGTACATAACTCGGAAACTACTATAGCTATGTCAACCAAACTCTATAGAATCGTTTCCTTCAGGCATTTCCATATACAGTTCAAAAATGGAAGAAATCGGATAATAACCACGCCCACCTCCCATACAAAAGTTATGTTGAAAATCACTAAAAGTGCGTTAACCGACTAACAAAAAACGTCAGAAACACTAAATTTTACGGAAGAAATGGCAGAAGGAAGCTGCACCCAGACTTTTTTTAAAAATTGAAAATGGACGTGGCATCGCCCACTTATGGACCAAAAACCATATCTCAGGAACTACTAATCTAATTAATTTTACAGCAAAATAAAAAAATATGTAAATGACGGATAATGAAATCTCGATTATCACTTTATCATGCGAGAGTATAAAATGTACGGTGACATCCGAACTTAGCCCTTCCTTGTTTTTGTTTCCATTTCTATTCCAGTATTTTCATATATTTGGTGATATGTCTTTATTATGTGAATATTTCGGAATCTGTTATTCGGGGCGAAGACGATTACTTTAGTTTCGAATTGTTTTTTTTTGATTTTGTCGGTTTTCAGCACATTGCTGCACAATCTTCTCACAGCTGTCTAAAATATCCACTTTAACACTTCCTCGTAGTTCGCCATGGAGTCTGAAAATTACCGACCTCAACCGAAAGGTGTTAAAATTTTAACTATGATTAATTACTATTTAATATAATTGCACATTTTTGACAGCCGAAAGACTTAGTTCGTTTTAATACAGACGAAGCAAATTAATTCGCTACCTAATTATTATATTAACAATTTGCTTCCTTTCAATTTCAATTTCACATGCACGCAAATTATGTATCCACGTATAAAATACAAGGCCAACTCATAGATTAATCTTCACAAATTTTTAGGAAAAAATATAAAAAAAGAAATGAGAATACAAATTGGAAGTTCTTGGTAGCTCAGCGAGCCGCCCACACGCTAGCTTCAATGGCAATGCGCAAGTTTTGTCTATAAGAATGTATATATTTATACCTTATTTACATATGTATATATATACTTATATATGTTATTGAAGATATTTTGTTGGAGATACATACGTCTGCGATCACGTGTGCTTGTCGTTAATGCTTTTTGGCAGCTATTAGTTGGAACTTTTTTCTAAAAAAAGCTTGAATCACAAGCACAGCCGATAATCGAGCACAAATGAGCCTTGAATAGCTGTCAGCTTTATAGGCCCAGTAAGCCCAGATTGTTGCTTCACGCCGCGCCCTATAACTCATTTAAGAGCATTAACAATTAATTCGATATGGAAATCGAGTACTTTTGGAAGCTGAGAACTTAGATGAATTATGAAAGGGTTATGCGCACTTAGTTGAATCGTTGAAGTCACGGCTGAGAGCACTGAGTGCGTGACTGCCACTTGGTGGAAGTATGTGACCTAACAAACAAAAAATTAAAAACGACAAACATTTGATCAGGTTGCTCAGGTTGCAGATTTCAGAGTTTGTATGACGCTACCTTACCTTGAATGCCTAGAGAACTTATTACTATTTTTACTTATTACTATTACAAATTATTATCAGGCGAGCAATCACTGCATTGTAACATGTTCCATTCTTCTATTTATTTCTTCTATTTATTTATTGGCGTAAACATCTCTTACGCGTTTATAGCCGAGTTCCATTGGCTAGTCACCGTTTTGATTTGCCTTTCCCTTGAACAAATTTAGAATTTGGCCCCCAAGAGACTGTCAATTGCAAATTTTTCACTTAATTATTATTTCGATTTTTTCTTGTCTGCACAAAATAGACCAGACCTTCCACACTACACTTCATGCCTTCCACCTTATTCGCCGAATTTATTATTTGCCGTCATAATTGCTGCCTTCGATCAGCTTTGGCTCCATAAATTTAGTTTAATTGCATTTTAATTGTGTTTTTAAATGGCTGACTGAAATAATTAAAGTTTATTATCAGCGCTGGGCAATGTGCGTCGGCTTGTGTCTTGCCACGAACTCAAGAAGACAATGCGTTCCACATGCAATTCACCGCGTTGATTGAAGGCGCTGTGCTCAATGGTTGTTTGGTGCAGATTTTTCAGTCGTTTTCATGATTTTCGTAATTTCATTAATTGACTCTTTTCTCACTGATTTGCTTTGCGCTAATATTGACATGTCTGTGCGAAATTATATTGTTCCATAACACCTTTAAAAATTGCGTTTGCAAAGCTTTATTTTAATTTGCAAGCAGTTTCCAAACATTTTCTATTGCAAAAATTTTTAAAATTCGCGTAGCGGACTTCGGCGAATTCGTGACTAGACATTGGTTGGTGTGATTAGAAAATCCAACGGAAATAGTATTAAATTTAATTACGAAATTGTGGTTCAAAAATTTTATATATTATTAAAAAGAAAAGAAACATAATAAGTTCTTCTCTAAAATATTCTATAATAATACTTCTCGATTTTTTTTAAATATTTTTCATAGTCTTCTATATTGCAAGATATTACAGATACTGGCGCGAAATTTAGTGTAAGTAGTTTCGAATTCGTCTATACATTAGTCATACATTCTTCGGGCTCCAATATACCGAAAAATTGTTATCAGTCGTTCCGTTTGGTGGAATTTTTACCTAAGCCTTCATAGACGCCCCTCTGATGAATTTTATTCCATATCAAAAATTTGCTAAGTAGTGTCATGCTTTTACCTCATAATTGTTGCTTTTCGTGCTTTTTATCTCTCATATAGCATTCAATATGTTACATATATACATACATATGTGAGTTTATGTATATACATTAATTATAAACTATTCATAATAACTATTAATAAAAACGAAAGCGTTATTTCCGGAGTAAGAATCCATTGGGTTAGAATATGAACATTACCTCCAAATTTGAAATAATGGATGAATAACTTTGAAAGTTGTTAGTTATTTGAGATAATGAAATAGAGTAGATCGTTCTTCATTTTAAACAAAAATATTTATTGTTTTAATTAAAAACATTTTAAAATTCAATTAATTCACTCTATTTATTCTAACGATATTAAGAGGTCAATTGAAAAAAGACAGGGAATGTCTACCATATTAAAACACATTATTTTGGCAAAATTCGTTTTTTTTGTTCCCTTGAAGGGTAACACACTGATTATAGCGGCTCTCCAACTTTTTGATGTAATTTTTGTACTAAGATTTGTCCTTTGGTTCAAAAGCGAGCATTCTTTGGAGATCTAAAGACAGAAAATTGTACCTGAAGGTCAGATCTGGAGAAAATGGTGTATGGGGAAGCAATTCGAAGCTTAATTCATGGATTTTTGCCTTTGCGCTTTCACTGACTTTTGACACAGAGTACATTATCTTGATGATACAGCACTTTATTTTTCTTCAAATGCGGCCGGTTTTCGGTGATTTCGTCCTTCAAAAGGTCCAATAACGCTTTGTAATAGTCGCTGTTGACGGCATTTCCTTTTTCACTTCGGAGTAAATTGATGGTGCCATGTTTCATCCATTGTCACATATCCACGCAAAAACTCGGGCTTATTACTCTGTATTACCCAAATATTCGTGAATGATATGATGTACACGTTCAGTTGATATCTTTAGAGGGCCTACTATCTCGAAAAACTTGATTTTACGGTCATCCAAAACTATTTTCTGAATTTTTTTTAAGTTTTCTTCGGTAACAACCTATTTAGGGCGTCCACTGAGTTCAGTTTTTTCGATGTTCTTTTGTAGGCATGTGGGATCGTCCTTGTAGATATTTTGGATGTTATAAAAGATAACTGATTTTGATATTTTGACAATGACTAAAATATTGAGTAGCACTTCCCATGCCTTAAATACAATGTGTATTAATCGTCCATTTAAAAAAAACTTTACTTAGGAAGCTCATGAGTTTTTAAGTTGACATCCACATTTGAGAAGGAGTCTAAGCACTTAGTGGGTAAATTGACCGGTCCAAGCCTGCTGGTCTAAGGTGGTACAACAAAACTGCTTGAGAGTTTCTAAAATACTCCTTTGCCTGACTGCTTGTGGAGATTTGAACGAACACTATTAAAATCAGTTTGGATGTTATAACGCTGGCCCGATTCTTTAAATATTATTCTATGAAAATATTCGACTGATCTACCTCACCTTTTCGAACTTCACTTAGAAAACCTCATTAAGTTTGAATATTATGGCGTTCATTCGAGCAGTAGAAAGGCTAAATTATGGTGGGAAGAAACTGATGGCAAGCAGATTGTCCCCAGCATGCTTTGCATTCTTAGACGTGTATAAATTTCGTATTTGAAGAGCCCTTTACGCTTTTTTATGTGTTTGAAAAATCTTTGTATTTCTTAATTATATGGCCAACTTGTTTTCTTGTAAGTAACAGAGTCATAATGTTAATGGCTTACTAAATTATTATTGTAGAACTTGTCTTAAGAACGCTCCCAACCAACGCTTTTACATAAATTGGTTTTTGGTGTCATCACTTGCTCATTTGTTTGTAAAGTTTATTGCTTTTAGAACCCAAAGCTGCATCGATATACCCACATACAGGGTAGGCCATTTAAAGTTGACCCATTTGTTTCTAAAAAAAAGAACAAAAGAAAACAATGTTTTTTGTTCATTTCAAAAATAATTTATTTTGGTCCAAGGGGATTTGTTTCAGCTAATATTTAAAAATTAGATCGCGTAAATGGGCACCTTTAGCTTTGACAGCTAAATGCACTCTTTTTTCGACATTTTCCATGACTTTGGCCAATGTTTCGGATGATATGGCGGCTGTTTCACGTCGAATGTTGGCTTTCAGTTGAGCTAAGGTCTTTGGCTTATTAGCGTATACCTTGGATTTCAAATAACCCCACAAATAAAAGTCTGGTGGCGTCAAATCTGGTGATCTCGGTGGCCAGTCAACATCACCATTTTTCGATATCAATCGCCCAATCGCCCATTTGCCAAAATTAAGGCGTCGCGGATAATCAGCTGGGTTTAGTTTTTGTGCCATTTGAATTTTATATGGAAACATCTTCAAATCTTTATGAATTATGCGTCGGAGAGTGGTGCGAGAGATGTCTAATTCCTGAGAGCGGCGATAACTCGATGTCGATGGAGTCTCCTCAATACTGGCTCGTACAGCTTCGATATTTTCATCAGAACGTCTTGTGCGTTGTCTGGATGCATGACTGGCATTACTGAGATTACCGGTGTTCACAAATTTTGCGTATAAAGACTTACACCCCTATCATGCATTTCGATTACGTTCCCGCTCTACGCTCCGCCGGAGTCGAAATTAGGTATCATGCGTTACGATTGGATTGAAAGAAGAAGAGGAAGAGCTATAACTCTTTCGAAATCAGCTGTTTGCTTTGAAATATGTGAAACTGGAACATAACAAAGCAAAAATACACAAATTACTGCTGTTCAAAGAAAATAAATAAAAGTAAAATTTTTATATTGTTATTATTTTTATTAAACGTAACTATGGAATCTTTATCCGCGGCGATATTACTGGTTGAGGAGGAGAGCAGCGCATCTCAGAATGCTGGGATGAGAATTGAAAGAAGAAGATTACGAGATATGTGCGATCCCTTCCAGATGAATGACGGGCTGTAAGTAATTGCACGTGAAAGTAGACATTTTTCTTACAATTTGTTTACTTATTTAGATTCAGAAAAACTTTCGTCTGAATAAGGACGCATGTCCTAGATACGTTTGCGGAAGAAACGACGGCAAGTAAATTTGATGCTACCTCTTTCCAAAAAGCCTGCACATCTTCCTTAGGACGCTGGTGGAAACCGTTGGCTATATCTAGCTTACTCTCCATCGTATCTGCCAATTTTCCATATTGCTCTGGTGTTGTTGTTTTTGACCTGAAAGCATATCAAAAAACATCACTAAAACTGGAAATATCGTGTGTTTTACAACTCTTAAATACAAGTTTTACTTACATTTTTAGAAAATTAAAAAAAAAACACGCAAATAATAAAATTTTCTCAGCAAAATAAAAACACAAAAAGTTCTCCGCCAACAAAATTGCAACTTAGCAAAACGGAGCTACGATCGAAATGCATGATAGGCAGAATTGTAAATTTCGAAGTTGAACTGAACGGGAACGGAACGCATGATACCAAAGTCGCCAAACGGAGAAAATTTCAATCCAAGTCGAAATGCGTGATAGGGGTGTTAATTGTGTTCTTAACTGGAGCACTTTTCACTTTATTTTTTTTGCGAAACGCACGTTGAGTTAACACAATTGAAAAGTTATTTTGAATATAAAGCTGAACAATTTCAGCGCGTTCTTTTGGAGTGTACTGTTCCATGGTATAAATTGTCTTCGAATGACGCTTCTAACGCGGTATGACATTAGCCGATTTGTCAGCGCTGTTAAAAGTTACAGCGTTGCCAGATGGGTCAACTTTAAATGGCCTACCCTGTATGTGAATACATATTATATAAACCGCTGCATCTGCATACTTGTTATGTTATGCGTTGGCAGCTAAAAGTGATTGTTAAAAGTGAAACACTCATTCTTTAAATTGCTATTGCCAGTTTGCAATTAGCAGCATTTATGACGTCTCATCACACCAAGATGCTTTGTTGTTGTTCTTCGCCATTTTCGCAAAGATAATGTCTTCATATTTAGCAGCAGAGTGATTTGACTAAGGCGCTCGTGTCAAAGCTAATTTACTGTTGTTTTTTTTTTTTGGTAAATGTTTGTGGTTATGTGGACCACGTCATCAAATTTAACTCAAATTGTTAAAAATTTTATTTCACTTTCCAATACGTTCCATTGAGTCAATATAAGCCTTTTTAAATAATTATTTTAAAAATCTCTCTATATTTAAAAATCTACTCACAGCGTATTCCCCGAAGTGTGTATTTGTGTTATAGAAAAGGGAAAGGGGCTATTTTGCAGCTTAAGACAAATCATACTACATTTATAGATATTAAAAATTAGATACTTACAACTTTCCAAATATTTTTTAGTTAAAAGTGGAAAATCAATTATTCAAAATCAAATATCTGTGAGGTCTCGTAAATAGATATTCATTATTTTTTCATTAAATTAAAGCTTTTATGGATTCTGTTGACAAAAAACTGGGACAGCCGGTGTTCACAAGCTTCTCTTGCAACAAAATTTTCACCTGCGAAATTAATTATCATAGACTAGAGCATGTAGTAATCACTTGGCTCCAGTTCCGGATGCATAAAAAAATTTCAACCAAGCTCTCAAAGCTGCTGAAAATTTGTGTGGTCTAACGTTACTCTGTTGGAATACAATTCTTCTCACTCTAACTCACTTTTCATCACCAGTAACTATCCGCTTCAGAAACGCATCGATTTTGACGCGGTTCAAGGAGATTGGGAAATGGAAATTCTTCCATGAATTTCTTTTTATACCTAGTCTTGTGTAAATGATTCCAAATATTTTTTGCGCAATATTTAGCTCATGAGCAAACAAAACATAGCTTACATGACTCGGACTTAGCCTTCCAGAGCCTGATGCGTCCTTGACATCTGATAAACCTCAACAGAATCGTCGAAACTAAAATTTTGATTAGTTGGGCAATCAAACCAAAAACTTATTTTCATTTTCAGTCGCCTTAGTTGCGTTTTCACCTTTTTCGAAGGAATAATCTAAAATATGATATAACGTATTTTTCTTTGGTGGTGTTCACCTTTGATACATGCTCAAACAATACTGAGTAAAGCAATCACAAACTGAGAGGTTTTTCTTTCTAGTTCGAAAGCGTGTATTTCTTACGCCAATAGTGTAACTCGATCGTTACTATACTAAAGCCATCTGGTGGACATTTTTTTTAACAAAATCTTATATACATTTTGACAAAAAAGCACCCGGAAATTGTAATTCAATGCCCAGGGCAAATGATATTTCAAAATATTGGAAAATACATACGTTGATTGGTGGAGTTTTATTTAAAACACAAGCCTACAAGTGGTACAAAGCCTTCAAAGGCGGTCGAGAGATCATTAAAGACATGTCTCGTTCTGGACGACCTCCGACCATTTCAACTGATGAAAATATTAAAAAGTAAAGGAAATGGAGCTTGAAACTCCTCAGCTAAGTCTTAAAGGGATGGCAAGAGAGCTTAACATCTCACGCGAGTCCGTTTGAATGATTTTCGTGGTTATTTTGGGTTGAAACTCGTTTTTGCTCAACTCGCCCCGATATTGCTGAATTTTTTTCAAAAAGAATACCGTAAGCAGGTCTCTTTAGACATGCTTGATGGTATGAATTCTGATCCCACATTCATAGAGCGCATTGTAACTGCCAATGAGACATGGGTTTATGAATTTGGCATGCAAACAAGTCAACAATCATCGGAATGGAGGGACACACGAGCCGAAGCCAAAAAAAAACCACGCCAAAGCAGCTCAAAAATCAAGGTGATGTTCATTGTGTTTTTTAATATTTGTGGTTTGCTGCATCATGAATTCGTTCCAGAGGGACAGATGGTCAATAAGGAGTTCAATTTGGCCGTAGTGAGGCGTTTGCGTGACAATTGTGGATGAATAATTCATGCATTTTACACGATGAAAATGCACCATCGCATCGAGCAACGACTGTGACCGAATTGAAGGCCAAAAACGTAATGAATACCAACGATCAATCACCTTATTCACCAGATTTGGCTAAGTGTGATCTTTTTTTTTTGTTCCCCAAACTGAAATTGCCGCTCCATGGAGCGCGTTTTCAGCCGATCAAAGAGATAGAACAAAATTCGTTGAAACAGCTGAACGCCATCCCAAAAACTGCTTATGAAAATTGTTTCGGGGACTGGAAAAACCGTTGGCATAAGTGTATTACATCTGTTAGGGATTACTTTGAAGGCAACAAAATAAATGTTCATGAATAATAAAATATTTTGCGTTTTATTTACAATTTGCGGTACTTTTTTGACACAATGTATGTATAGCAGTAAATTAAAAAACTCACAAGAGTAAATAAAATGTCTACAATTATAGTACAAATTCTTTGAGAATTTTTTTTTTAATGTTTCCCACCACTTGTTATTTGGTTTCGTTTTCTTTGCCTCTGCATGTAAGCGCCAAATCATTAACGAGCGCTAATGATTTTTTAATCAAACTAGATCTAGACTCATCTGTGCTCCATAAATGAAATAATTTAGTGTAATGCATTGAATAATGATTTAATGTGCCACTGTTACTCATTATTTAGTGAATGCATTTGAAGCGCCAACATGAGTGCATGCTCGTTATCGTCGTTGAACAAGTTTGTGTCTTAAGTCTATTGTTTCTATGTTCGTACACTTGTTTGCTGCGTCTTGATTTGTTTTCGGTTTAATATTTTTCCAACTATTTATGTGTAGCTGTGTTACTTATAGCGCTTATTGAGCCTTTAAGGGAAATTAAAAACTAACAACAACAACAAAATTACGGCTTCAAACAACGCTATATATTTAGTTTGGAAATGATTGTTGTTGGCAAAAAGGCAAAGTAGGCATAATTTTAATTTGATAGCCTTGTACAAGCAATTTCGCAAATTATCTTAATCATAAAATTTAGCTTTTTATAGTTTTAATATATTTTTATTGCAATAAGGTTTATTTCCTATAAGTCATTACATTTAATTTCATTATTATTGAAGTAATAGGAAAACGTTTTGAAATATGGAACATTTATTTTAGTCTAAATTAGCACTTGTTCGTTCGGTCGTTAGACCGTTATATTGCAAAGTTTCGTAATGGTAATTTAATCACAGTTACAAAATATACTAGCAGAAAATTACCTCTCTGACATCGTAACGAGTTTTGGTTCAAACTTTTAAAAACTAAGTGCAGCTGAAAATTTTATACTCTCCAATTTGAAAAGATCAACGGCCGGAAAATATTTTTAGATATCGGCCAATTGTTTTCTTAGCAGAGGGACTTATCACCTAATAAAATTTGGCACAGACTGTCAAAAAAACATTGTCACGTATTTTCAGACAAGTCTGTATTAGCTGCTTCAAAATAGGCTGCTGAGCCAATATAAACCATCATGCTTAGGCTAATTTTCATACATAACTTAGTACCCTATAAGGCTCGAACGAGACGGCCTTCAATGCCTTCAGCGAATTTTCGTTTTTCCGGTTTCGGCTGATATTTGGATCGCCATTCGCTGCTTGTTAGACAGTTTTGGCATCATAATCACAAACTAATGTTTCGTTACTAGTAGTGATACGTTTGATGAAGGTAGGTTGTCAAGCATCTCTTTTCTGACCTCTACTTGACGCCGTTTGCGCAAATGATTCAGTTCTCTTGGACCACGCTTCATACACAAAACATTAACTAAAATGGTTTAAGCCGATCTATAAACGATATTTGAAGTTTTTTGCTATCTGCCAACGGGCCCATTTTCCAACACTGTTTCTTTAACTTTTACGAAGTTATCGTCATTAACAGAGGTGGGTAGCTGACGGACAACATTCAGTTCACTGAAAATTTTGTGCCACTTTGTGATAAAGTAGACAACTTAAAATACTTATACAGTATTTCCGGGTCTGTAATAATATTTATGGTTCCGTAACAAACACACACTAATTGGCATATGTATGGACCAATCTGAGTCTAATTTGATATTAATGGTATTGGATATAAGGGAGCTAGAACAAACTTTGACAGTTTTATAACCAAAATGTCTAAAATCACTATGTTGGGTATGCTGGTTCTAACGGCTTTCGGCATTAAGGGGGTATTCTGGTCTAGACGCATTGAGTTTAGGCATTTTTTAAACTAAGATAAAAAAAATTAAAAACATTTTTACTATCCATTTTTTATATGTTTTTTATTGACATTTTAATAATAAGTATAAAAAAAATTGCAAGAAAAAAAAACAAAATTCGTTGAGATACGGGTCGGTGGAGTGGGGGCTTCAAAAAAACGGTGCGTCTTGGTTGACGTGATTTCAACCCTTATAGAGATCTAAAACACAAAAAAACAAAAAGAATCTTCATTAGTGAGGATGTCGTTATCGGGTTGACCATTTTCAAATAAAAAAAATAAATTGGCGTCGATTTAAAAAAAAAAAAAAAATTACCCGATTTTTTCGGCCTTTTCGAATTCTTTAAAAATACTTCAAATCAAAATTTTTGGAAATCCAAGGCAGACACGATAGAGCATTGTACAAAGAAAATATATACCAAATTTCAAAGGAATCGGTTCAGTAGAATTTGAGATATCATGTCAACCACCTCAAAAAAAGTAGTTTCGAGAAAAACACGTTTAAAGTTTAGGAGACAATTCCAGTGAACACGGACGCCACGTCACAAAATTGGCTGTATCTCCGAAAATAAGTCGAATTTTGAAAATTCCTTCCAACGTCATATTTTTGAGAGTCTTAACTTTCTTCTTTTGTTTTCAAAAGTAAACAAAAAAATCAATCGAAAGGTAGACATTCATTTTTGTGAGGCGTTAATTCAATTATTTTGTAGGTTAAGTACTTATTAGAGCGCATGATCGTTCCTTTTAATTACCTTGATCTAACTAGTATGACCGTATTAGTTCTAAAGTTTTGAGCCTCTTACGAAAAATCGCTGAAGTCTTCTAAATTATGAGTTATGATTAATTGAGTGGGGCACCCACTTATTCCCTCCCTCTGTTATGTGGACAATTAACGTTAATTTAATTACATTCTATTTTTATGAATTACGGTTAGCAGTTATTTTATTAATAACGATTTAATTTTTTTCCAGGAAGTCAAAGCCATTGAACTCCAGCTCGAAGAATATGCCACGCAGTGCCTCAAAGACATCTCTGAGTATTTTCTACAGTTACACAGTTTTTTACAAAATGAAGAAGCGCGCATATTAGAAGACTTCCATAACCAATGCGTTGAACCGCAAAAGATTATACGCGATGCATTTTCAAAACTCGGCGAAACTCAAAGCATTTTAAATGTGAGTACATAAAAAGGGTTGAAAGGATCTCTCATATACTTAACAAAATAAAATTATTTCTTTTTCTCCATAGAAAATGCGCACACAATTGGAACAGTATCAGCAAAAGGTACCAACCGATATATATCTACGACAAGTATTTGATATTTACAATACACAACTGGAGGAAATCGATTGTCGCGCACAAATTTCGAAGCTCACCAAAAGTCCTTTCATGTAAGTGAGCTGAGTCGAAGCTAAAATAAAGGGTTTATCCAAAAATTTTAATGAATTTAATACACCGCTTTTAACCTAATCCTATTTTATTTGCAGTTTTGAGGTTAAACAAGATTTGCGTAAAGACTTTTCACAATGCTATGCCTATCAATACGTTGATCCAAAGATTACCGTTCGTTTGCAACCCATATATGGCGATATGAAGCATTCCTTTTCCGATCGCAAATCCGATTCGTCCGATCAGATGGATGTGGACTGCTACATCGAGAAGCACAAACGCAAGAATAACGAACGTAATAAGAAGAAAAAACAAGAAAAACTGCGCTATGACGGCAATGAAGACGCTTCGAATAGCAGAACTTCAGATGTTGAATCTCAAGGTCATTTACTGCGCGATAAAGAGCTGGTGCGCATCAGCTATGTAAAATCACCCGAACATTTCTACGTGCAAACAAAGAATGCAATTCACCAAATACGCGAACTCTCAAATAAATATGTGAACTTCATGCAAACCGACATAATTCCCAAAGTCATCACTGAGGGTCAATACTACATGGCATATCATAACGATGATAAGCAATGGTATCGTGGAATGGTCAAAAAAATCTTAACAAACGATCTGTATAAAGTATTTTTAGTCGATATTGGCATGCAGATAGAGGTACCAAAAGGACGGTGCGTTTAAGTTTTTTGCTATTTTTGTTTTTTATGTGAGAGACTTTAACATCTTCTTTGAAAATCCTTTTCTTATAGATTCTGCGAAATTGATAGTAAATCTCTTAACATTCCCTTTGCGGCTATACGTTGTGCCATACATGACATAATTCCCGTTGGAAAGTCATGGAACGAAGAAGCCACTAATCTGTTGGTTGAAATTACAAACAATCACTTCGTGCGCGTCAGCATTGTCGAACGTATCAAGGAGAATATGCTTTCGGTAGATTTGATTACAACTTCAGGTGAAGAAGCGATTTCGGTTCGGGAATCTTTTTTATACACGGGCCTGGCGCGGGAGATGTCAGGTGCATCAAATATGCCATCGCCTCTTAAGGTAACAAACACTTAAAAATAGACTGTCTTATTGTGCTTATTATGGCGCTGCATTAGAAGCGTTCTTCTCGTAGTAAAGAAATCAGTTAACGCGCTTTACATGCAAAAAGCTAGAGCTTTGAAATACTCATCAATTTATGTTAGGTTAGATGCCTGATTTTCAAGATAAAAGCCGCAATAAAATTTTGATAGTTGAAACAACGGTCTTTTATGAAGCGATGAACTCCGAAGTTAGTATTAAACAAGAAAAAACGTTAACTGTGGTTACATCAAACCAGTAATACCCCTCACAAATAAAAGTTTCCATACCAAAATTAAATTTAGATCGGTCAGTTTGTATGGCAGCTTTTGAATATGGTGGTCCGATCTAAAAAATGTAATCGAAGATTATAGGGTTGCTTTGAACTATAGCCCATGTCAAATTTCATGAAGATATATTGTGAAATAAAAAAGTTCTCCATACAAGAACTTGACCTTGATCCTTCACTTTGTATGACAGCTATATTGTATAGTAGTCCGATCTGAAAAATTAGTTCGGTGATTGTAGCGTTGCTTTGGATGTTCTTGTAACAGCGGAGTTCTGCCAAGTTCACAGTCTTTGGCCGCGTATAAAATCCGGGTCCGTTCCGGCTACGTAGATCCGACTGTTGTGGGAACAGATATTTTATAGGGTCTCCGACGTTTCGTACTGAGTGTTAAAAATTTCGTGGCGAACATAAGGGATATAAAAATCAGCAACGAAGCGCCTTGAGATTTTAGTTAAGGCGGCTTCTGCATAGACCTTAAATAATATCCAATTTAGCTTGCACAAATATCGAGTCTAAGGCTAATATTGCTGCTCTGCTTTAGAGTGAACGCTCACCGCTCTGAAGGCGGCTGCTCTTCGGGTCAATACATCTACTGCGAATTCGAAGACGAGTTACCTATACTTGAAAGTCACTTCAGTGGTCTGTTAGCCTCAAATTAGAGTTGATGGAAATACTTTTATTTTACCTTCTTTATGAACTTCGATTCACCCATAAAACTAGTGAGCCCCTTCTCTAGAGCAAAAATATCCAGTAGTAGGTTCCATTCTCTTCTATAGTGACTTCACCATCCGTCATTCAACAGAAATCTCTTGGATTAACTTTCATGACGCAGTGGTTAAAATTATCAGAGATTCAACCGGACTTATGGAGGTTATTAGAATGCTCCTACCTGAGATCATACATGTACAAAGAAACCAATGAGAGCTGCTTTTGAAACATGTTATTGCTGCTTAGTGAATGTGACTTCTCCGAAGGAGTCTTGAGCAGACCGGAAAGCAGACCCATATAGTTAGTTAAGCTGTGTTGAATAGTATGGCAAACTCAATTTAAGCAAATCAGAGTATATAGGAGTTATACATATATCTACATTTTTACATATATTAAAGATTAAATAATGAATTTTCTTCTAGAAAATATCTCCCATGGCGCGTACCAATCAAAGGCTACCAAAATATTCGTTTCATAATGGAGATATGTTGATCGTGAAAGTGACAAATATAGAAAGTCCGCATATGTTCTATGTCATGAAGGTAACTGAAACATTCTCAAAGATTATCAGTGCATACAAATTTGTAAGAAGTAAAATTAAAACGTATTGATATTCCAGCTCGACGCTATTGAGATGGCGCAGAGATTGAAATCCGATTTAAACTTCCAATACAATCAGCCGAATGAGACATTGCAACCAGTTTTCTTAGCATTAGCACAAATGTGCTGTGCTGTGCGCATCGAGGATATATGGCATCGAGCACGGGTTGAGGAAATACATGGTGGGGGTATGTAAACCCTTTTTTTACACCAATTTGCCTTATAATAATTACGTACTTTTATTTTGGTAGGAAAAATAAGTGTGCACCTTGTGGACGAGGGCTCACAACACGAAGTCAATTGGCGTCAAATTTTTCCACTCATAAATAAATTCCGCGCCCAAAAAGAGTTCACCATTAAATGTGCTTTAGCAGACATTGAACCGCTGCAAGAGAATAGCTATGCTTGGACGTCCGAAGCCATACGCGAATTTAGCCAATTGGCTGCCAATCCTACACTACAAATGACCATATTATCCACAAATGAAGCTACAATACGAGTGACGTTGCATGTCTGCAAAAAGCATATGGATATAAATATTGGAGCTATGCTCGTTAACTATGGCCACTGTGTGGCGACTGGCGAGAGCTCTCAAGTGGTAGAAGTCTACAAAACGCCAAAGAAACGCGTAAGCTTGCCGACTAATACATTAACAGATGCCACGCAATTCAGTCAAGGCAATACCAATGTCAAGGGCAAAGATGTACCAATGCAGGACGTTAAAGAAACTGTCAATACTGCAGGAGTAGCGACGAAAAGTGACAAACCTGTCAAGGTGCTTAAACGCACGCCGGTCAAAGTTGTACATGTGGTGGATCCTGGCGAGTTTTATATACAAATTGCCAGTCTCACAACAGGCATTGCCAAATTTCACAATCAACTACAGCAAGCACAAAACGAAGATCAATCGAACACATCAAGTTTCTCGTTATGTTCACAAAGCACAAACAATTGGTTTGTTGGTAATCACTGCCTGGTCAATACTAAATATAAAAGTGACCTTACCAAGCAGACGCAGGCTACACAGACGTCCAGCCCCAGTGAATGGTATCGCGCTATTATAATCGCAATAAAAGCCGACATCGAAGCTGATTTGTATACGGTATTCCTACGCGATATTGGCGCTACCATTTCAGACATTACCAGTGCACAACTCCGGGTTATAGATCATCAATGGGATCGTGTAACAAATGCCGTACATCGCTGTCACTTGGCTTGTATTGAGCCAACTGGCGGCACAACTGCTTGGTCACATTCCGCCATCGATTGCTTCAAGCACACCGTCGGCTCTTTTGAGTCGCTTTCAGCCACTTTACAAGGCAAACGTTTGCCAGGTTCCAATTCATTACCCATTGTGCTTTGGGGTACAATCACTGAAACTGAGGATCCGTTAGCGCCTTGTATAACCAAGCATTCGATAATCAATCGTATATTAGTGAAAGCCGGTCTCGCATATTCCGTACAACGTTTAGATGTAACAGAACAGCTGGATAAATTGTTGGAAATGGAGTTTGCCGAGGGTGAGATTACTATGGAGGAGTGGAATAACAACTTTATGAGCAATGCCGCACTGAAAGGTGAGTAATGGTGAAACATAAGTAAAGCGTACGCACAGGTCACTCTTAGCGAATAATCCAATTTAACAAATCTACTACTACTACTCTATGAAAACTGCTACTAAAATTGGCTACTGATTATAATAAATTGAATTTTTAATCATAGTTTTTGGTGTGCGTGTATAGTTATTACTATCATTTTGTCTTACGATAGACATAATGTGAAATTCGGTTCAATAGTCCTTAGCAGTTGTATTACAAGTTTAAGATTAAAAAATGGCTGGACTTTAAATATTTTCTGTAAAAATATCTTTTGTGTGTTGATTTCCGGAAAGCATTAATTTTTTGTTTCCATTTGAAGAAAAGTGCTGTAGAGTGCCATCGAATGTTTGTCGAGGCATATAGTGTTTATGCTCTACCAGAAGCAACACGCAAAAGATGTTTTAAACGGTTCAGAGTTAATGATTTTGACTTGAGAAATGAAGACATGGAAGGCCACAAGTTCGAAGACGCCGAACTGCAAGCAATATTGGATAAACATGATACTTTGAGTCAAAAGAAAATGGCAGTCATGTTAAATGTTGCACAATAAACAATTTCTGACCGTTTGAAATCTATGCGAAAGATCCTGGGTGCCACATTAATTGAATCAAAGACAAATGAAAAACCGAAAAGGTTGTGAAATTTTGCTTCAAATATACAAAAGAAAATCAGTTTTGCATCGCGATGAAAAATGGATCAATTTTAACCATGCAGATTGAAAAATAACCAGAAGTTAGTATCTGATTGGTTTGCTTCTAAATACGAACATTTCTATTGGCATGGTATTTCCGAATTGCCAGAAAGATGGTCAACATGTGTAAAAAGCAATGGTCAATATTTTGAATAAATTTTTTTATTTTCCATACAAAATTATAAAATATTATATTTTACCAAAAAACGCTCATTTCATATATAAATGATCCTCAGTTTTTGAGATATCGATCTGAAAATTTGCACACATGCCTTTCTCACAAAGAACCTCCTCAATTGTCGAAACCGTCGATGTCGGGCAACTATAGCAAATAGTTGCTATAAAAACTGACCGATCAAACTTAAGTCCTTGCGTGGAAAACTTTTTATTTGGCAAGGTATCTTCACGAAATTCAGCATTAGTTATTATCAAAGACATTGCTATATTTTCCGAACAGCATATACGAGTAGTTGCCATAACAACTGACCAATCATACCCAAGTGCTTGTATGGAAAACTTTTCGATTTAATAAGATAAGAGACTGTAGGTCTCTGAACATATTATTCAAATCGGACCAATTGAGCAAATATGTAATTGGCAACTAACCGAAAATACCTAAATCAGTAGCAATTCTCAATGCAATATACTGCTGTAGTAAACTCCCCTCAGTTCCCTCACAAAATAGGGATGTAAACATTTCAACAATTAATTTTTCAATAATCAATACTCTCATATCATAACCATATTTTACAATCATAAATTATTGGTTATATTATGCTCTTCATTCCAGAAATTGATCACCCTGGGAATGCTTTCAAGGCCTTCGACTCTGACAATTCCATGAAAACTGACGATCATGATACCAATGTTATACCTGAAATAGACTTCACCTTGGACCTCGTAGTGGATAGTCAGGCCTGCGGCGAGCCTACAGTTTTCACTTCTAAAGCACCAGAGGCTTGGCTGCAGTCGAAACCAATTAATAAGTCAATTTTCGTCGCCATACCGACCTATGTGGATTACGAAGCTATTGTCTATTTACATGATGCTTATGATAAGGATCTGTTAAAACATTTACGAGAGATAATTATGAAAACTTATGGGGAATATGAAATGCCGACAACTTCCATACCCGTATATACACCGGGCCAGGCGTGCTTAGTGCGCTATCATGTGGACAAACGTCTTTACCGTGGTATCGTACAGAAAAAGAAAAAAGATGATTTTATCGTACAATTCATCGACTATGGTAATGTGGAGTCGGTAAAATTGCATGACTTACTACCATTTGCGCCATTCCCGAAGTTACCACGCATAGCAAACAAATATCGCATAGAGGGGATACGTGCCAAATCCACGGATGGCGTCTACACGACAGATGTACTCGATATAATACACGTTACAGTTGTTGAAAAGCTGGTTTCCATACGTGTGGCATCTGCAGAACTACAAAATCCGATTAAGGCATGCAGTATGCGTCTAGGTAATATGGATGTTGCAGAGTATCTCATCAGCGGTGGACATGTTGAACGAGATATTTTGCGCTCCG
This sequence comes from Bactrocera dorsalis, assembly GCF_023373825.1. Classification (NCBI taxonomy): domain Eukaryota; kingdom Metazoa; phylum Arthropoda; class Insecta; order Diptera; family Tephritidae; genus Bactrocera; species Bactrocera dorsalis. The sequence continues at coordinate 41,439,310 of NC_064304.1, read as the reverse complement.
ATCGGTCTCATAAGAAAAATAAGAAAAATACGAGAGATAAATTCAAACCGAGTTATAGAGACTTAAAAGCTATGGCTGATATCGAATCGACTACAGATAACAATGATGAACTTACAAATGAGGACAAAGCATTACCCGTCATCGAAGCAGATAAAATGGTGAGTTCACCTATACAAATTATCTAAATAAGCAATAATATATACATATAGGTATATACATATTTCATAAAATATATTATGCATAAGAATTTAGGGTGAGTAAATATAGACAGTTGTATACAATACTCTATAGCAAACAAGTATGGAAGGGCTAAGCTGGCTAATATATATGATATAAATCCCACCAACACGCTAAAAATTAGGTAAAAAGTCGAAAGCAACTAAATCGGGTTGAAAGTCTGCAGTAAATTCGAAAATCCCTATATAGGGTATTTTCGAGATAGGGGAAGGTCTGAACTGACTGCATAAACTTTTGACATTACTAAAGTACTTATGTATACCCGAAAACATGTTTCCACGCAGTTTTATGAAGATAACTCACGATTGACATATTCGGCACAAAGTCTGCTGAATAACGGAAATCATTATATGGAGTTGGGGTAATTCGCGAACTTATCTATTTTATAGATTTCAGTATTTTAAGAAGTATTCCATTTTTTGTTCCCTATTAAATGCATATGACATTTAGCTTAATTTTTAAAATCGTTAGCGTCATAGTTCGGACTAAGTAATCGCTCTTAGTTGACTTCAAAAGTTAGCAGTCTAGGCTAGTTGGATGCATACCGGGGTGTCTGTTATTTCCCAAGTTGGTTGTTGGTTGTTGGCAGTTTTTGTCAGGATCCAACAAAACAAGTTTTTATTTTCATTATTTTATTATTATTATTTTTTTTTTCAACAAATAAGTATATATCAATAACAAATTGACTTAAGCAATCATACAAGTGATTTATACATTTTGTGTTGCTCATACGGCATGGTGTACGAAATATTGTAGAACATTTGATGCATCATTTTAACTGCGTATAACTTTTAAAGAAATTTTATTATGGAAAAAATTATTTTATAAAGCAAAAAATTGTGTATTAGAAAAAAATTGTTCAAAGTTGAAGAATTATTTGCTATGGAGCAAACAAATTTAATTCAAAAGATCAAAAAATGCAATATAAAATACCCATATGGAAATGGCATGAAGAATAACTTGCGACATGCAAATAATCAATAAATCATTCATAGAGAGGCAATCACTATCAAAAGAAGAGGCAAGTTGTTCCTCTAGATATCAAAGAAGATGAAAATATTAATCCTTCACATTCCTTCCCAGTTTCACATTTATTTATACTTTTATTTTTTCCTCTTTTAATACAGTTCCAATTCAAACACTTTAAATCCGACTTTTTTGAACTAAATGAGGACAACAAAAGCGATGAAGATGCCGACAACGACGATGACAACGACGATACAGTCAATGATTGCCTCGATCAACTGATATACAATTTGGACAAAGGCGACAACCACTCGGATAGTGATGACAGTCCTAATGATGAATTAAATAATGCGCTCTCACCATTGCAGGCAGCGCAAGCAGCACAATTAGCATTGCAACAGCATCAAAAACCAACCCAACACTCTTTCACGCCGCCCTGTAAGAAACGCATGTTCGACTCCAATGAGTACAAGCAGTTGCATAAGCAAATGTTGCTGGAGAATTTGTATGGCAGCGAGAATTTCATGAAAAATGAATTGGCCGCGATGCAAAGTGATAACGATGTC